>NW_012151630.1:30112-34127 GCF_000956105.1 Propithecus coquereli | reverse complement strand
CTGCCCCTCCCGGCCCCTGCCCTGCCTGCCCGCCCCTGCCTGCCCCTGCCTGCCCCTCCTGCCCTGCCAGCTCCTGCCCTGCCTACCCTACCTGCCCCTGCCCTGCCTGCTGTTGGCTGCACAGGCCACTTCTTCCTCCTGCCTCTGAGGCTCCCCATCCACACTCACTTCCTCTTCCTTTCACGGAGACTAGAACTGATCCAGAAGCCGCGAGCCCGGCAGTTCGCTCAGTGGCACCAGCCCAGGCCCCAGAGGGTGGCGCGGGCCTGACTCTGGCGAGCTGGAGCTCGGCTCCCGGTGAGGCCAGACGGGGGCCCGGGAGGGGCCCAGCGAGAGCTGCGGGCAGGGCTGTAAGTGGGAACCTCTCCTGGGGCCCGTCCTGTGCTGACCTCGAGAATCTATCCACAGCCTTAGCCCGGGCAGCCCGGCATCCTGGGAAGACACATGGCTGTGGGCCCGGTGGGAGGCCGGGGACGCGGTTCTGGACGTTGCGGGTCAGAGCCTCCCGGGACCCACAGTGATGGCCGGAAACAGCCACTCCAGAAACACACCAGGGCTGCGCCGGGCGCATGGCAGGTGTCTGCCAAACCCTTCTGCGGCTTCTGGCGGTTCTGCTCACTCTCTCCATTCCTCTGTCTCTGTGTCTGTGTCTCTGTCTCTGTCTCTCTGTGTCTCTGTCTCTGTGTCTCTCTGTGTCTGTGTCTCTGTCTCTGCCTCTCTGTTTCTGTCTCTGTCTCTCTGTGTCTCTGTCTCTGTGTCTCTCTGTGTCTGTGTCTCTGTCTCTGCCTCTCTGTTTCTGTCTCTGTCTCTGTCTCTGTGTCTCTGTCTCTGTGCCTCTGTCTCTGTCTCTCTGTTTCTGTCTCTGTCTCTGTGTCTCTGTCTATCTGTGTCTGTGTCTCTGTCTCTCTGTCTCTATCTGTCTCTGTGTCTCTCTGTGTCTCTGTCTCTCTGTGCCTCTGTCTCTCTTTGTCTCTCTGTCTCTGTGTCTCACACACACACACAAATGACTTTACCTGTTTTCTCCCCAGAAGTCGCAATCAGCCCCGCACCGTCAGGCCCTGGGGGCTCCGTAATGGCCCCTGGTCCCTGTGCTGCCCTCCCCTCCCCCTGCAGCCCGGTCCCCCGCGGGCTCTGACGACAAAAGGCCTGGAGCCTCCTCCCAGCCCCACGGCCTCGGGGCCCAGGAAACACGCAGCAGGGGTCGTGATGACCCCCACACCACCACGTGGCCAGCTCTAGAAACATCGACTCACAGAAGCGATGTCCCTTTTCATCTAAAAGAGGGAGGGTATCTTTTTGATTTGGGGAATAAAAAGTTGCCTTTCGTAAGTACTCAATTTAGAATTATTTGCTAAAATTAAGCCCTTGTTCACCAGACATTTTTAGACTGAGTAATTTTTAACTCATGCCATATGATAAGTAATCTGTTTGATTAGCAAAAAAAATTACTTGTCATATTTCCGCAGGGATGAAACCAAACTTTCTGTGCTGTGTCGCTGGCTCTCGTAGAGAAGGGCGGTGTGCACAGCTTCGTGTATGTGCCGACGACAGACAGACCCAGTCCCTGGATGGGCAAAGCCACTGCACCTCACAGGACGGGCGGGGGGCCCATCTCTGTGCGGGGCACTGCAGCCACCTGCAGAGGTAAAATCTGCACATTTGCACAAAACAATGAGGGACACAGGAGAAAAGGAAAACTTCGTGCACATCAGTGGGAAGGTAAGTTAGTACGACCATCATGGAAAATAGTTTGGAGGTTCAAAAAATTAAAACTAGAATGACCCTATGATCCGGCAATCTCCCCTCTGGCATACGCCCGAAGGAGGCGAAATCAGAATCTCAGAGAGACGTCTGCCCCCTGTGCTCACTGCAGCGCGATT
Source organism: Propithecus coquereli (assembly GCF_000956105.1). NCBI lineage: Eukaryota > Metazoa > Chordata > Mammalia > Primates > Indriidae > Propithecus > Propithecus coquereli. Next base: position 32,247 of record NW_012151630.1, on the reverse strand, counting down.
CACCACAGCCTGGGCGTGGAAGCAACCTGTATCCCCCACGAAGGAATGAATGAAGAAAACATCGTCTATACAGACACACAGTGGAGTAGTACGCAGCGGTTAAAACGGAAACCAAGATACGCACCTGCAAGAGGAGGAGGGGAGGGGGAGGAAGGGGAGGGGAGGAAATCCTGCCGTTTGCAGCAACACGGAAGAACCCGACACATCGTGCTGAGTGAAATAAGCCCGTCACGGAGGAGGAACACTGCGCGATCTCACTTACGGGCGGAATCTCGAATAGTCAAACTCACAGAAGCAGAGAGCAGGACGGGGTTGCCGGGAGCTGGGGGTGGGTAAATTGGGAAGACATCAGTCAAAGCGCACCAAGTTACAGAACGAACAGGTTCTAGAGGCCGAACGTGCAGCGCGGTGACTGCAGTCGATTAACAGCACTATTTCGTAGACGTGAAATCTGCTAAAAAGGCAGCTCCTAAGAGGCAGCTCAAAACGAGCGTCTCGCTTTCGCGGGTTTCAGTCGGCGCCGTGGGGCAGCGGAAACCGCAACAGAAGCCGTTCTTTCCTGCAGCAGAGACGCCAGAGCTCAGGCCAGGGCAGCCTTGGAAGGCGGGGGAGGGAGGGAGGCCACAGCTCTGCCCAACTCGGCACCTCCAGAAACACGCGTGCCAAGGCGGACGCAGAGCGTCCCAGCCGAGGACTTAAAAGTCCGAGCTGAGATCTGGGCTGTCACCCAGGAGACAAGAGTGTGCGCCTTGAGCCAACCAGGTCAAACGAACAGCAGATAAACAGAATCCAGAGTTTGCGGTCGGGCCGCCGCGCGCAGCTCTCTCACCCTCTCGACCAAGAGCGGGCGGCAGACGTGGCGCCGCAGTTCCCCGGCAGCGGGACTTCTGCACGCCCCCCGCCAGCTTGCTCTTCGAACAGCCACGGCACCGTGGGCGGCCCAGGCCACACGGAGAGCCACGCGTGGTTGTTCCGCCGACAGCCCCCCGACGGCCAGGCGGGTGGCAAAGGCAGCTCCAGGCGACCCGCCCGCAGCCCCGGTCTCCCGGCTGAAGCGCCAGACGCCACGGAGAGGGAGCGGCCATCCTCACCGCGCCGTGTAACTTGCTGGTCCGCAGACACCTCGGAGAGATGATGAATTATCACCAGTGTTTTCATCCACCAAGTGTGGGGCCATTTGTTACGCAGCAGTGGGTCACTGACACAGAACCTCAGGGACTTGAGCACCGTGTCTAAAGGTCACACTCCCACGGAACCCTGTCCTGTAAAAACAGGAGAAACACTGGGGCAAAAGTGTTTGAAGATACAATGGTCCAGAAATGACCAAATTTAATGAAAGACTAAATTTTACAGCTTTAAGAAACTCAACAATCGCCAAGCACAACAAATACAAAAAAAAAAAAGCCAGAAAGCCTTGAACAGAGCACGTGGAAACGGCACCTTTCGCAGAGAGAAGCAGCAATTCAAGTAACTGCTGGGCTCAGCAGAAGCTACGGGAGCCAGAACATGCGGAACGACGTGAAGAGCCGGAAGTTTCCACGCACGTCTGCCGCACCCCCTCCCCCCTCACGGCAGACAGCCCTGCTGGGGTCTCAGACACTGAAGTCGCACATTGGGGTCGGAACTACGCAAGCTAGAAGATGAAATACACGGAGATCCTCGTAAGCTGTGAAACCCTGCACCAAGGCAGGGCTGCTGACAATAACAACAAAAGTGAACATGCCGTTTTCACTGCCAAGACAGCCCTGAACACACAGCCTTCCCCACCCCGACTCTCAGACCACGGCAAAGGCCGTGCCGGCTTCCAAATGTGAAATGTGAGCATTTGGCAACGGTGTGTCCTCCACTCTAGCAGCTGGTTCCTCCTCAGCTTCCAGAGGGTGGGTCGCTGAGTATTTCAGTGCGGAAAATAAAATCCAAAGGGTGACAGGGACCGAAGCCCGGTTTCCCGGGAGGCAGGAGCGTGTTGGAGTCATCGTCCTAGACCCCGCGTGTCAGCTTGCGTGGCGACCGTGTCCACGCCGAGGGAGCTCTTTGCCCAGGTTGGTTTCCCGTCACCTCCGTTTGCGGTTGGCTGAGTGGACCCGGCCGTGGAGCCCGAGGGCAGGACGCAGAAGCCGCGACCCTGCGCTGGC
>NW_012151630.1:16596-30032 GCF_000956105.1 Propithecus coquereli | reverse complement strand
GGGGAGGGAGGGAGGAGGCCGCGGGGGAGGTGACGGAGGCAGCAGGTTGGGGTGGGCAGAGAGGGGCTCGGTTCCTGAATCCCAGAGCAGTGCCTGGAACAGAAGAGGCGCTCAGTAAATACTGGTTGATTTTCAAAATCAATAAGAGAATTTTAAGTCTGGGAGATCTTTTAAAAATCATCTATTTCCAGCCCCACTCCATATTCCCCCCCACCAATGCCCGTGCACACACGTGTACATGCACACGATGCACACACGTTGCACATGCATACATGTGTGCACATAAACATGCATGCACACGTGTGTGTATGCCGTGTGTGCACATGTGCGCGTGCACCCACATGCACAGTGACGAGGAAGCCACGGCCCAGAGGCTGCATGACTTTCCCAGGTAGAAGCCCAGGCAACGTCTGGGAGAAGCCGCGAACGCCGTCTGGGACGGGTCAGAGCCCCACGCGCCACACCCGGGCGGGGATTCCACCGGCCTGCAGACACCATGGCCAGGACGGAAGTTTCCCTGGTCAAGTGCTGGTCAGCCTGGGTCACGCTTGCACAGAGAGCTCAGCCACCAACCTCGAGGTGACACTGGCCTCTATCGAGGACGGAGAAGCCTCCCCTCCCCGTGCTTCTCCCCGGGGCCATCAGTGCCCAGGATAAGCCCATACGTGCACACGCATAAGGAAGTAGTTCACACCCACAACTCTCTTATCCCACAATGGTTGGTCAAATGTCTACTGCTGTCACGTCCGTGGTGGCTGTCGTCCCACGTCATTGATAAGGAAACTGCCCAGGTCACATGGTTAGCAAAGCTCAAAGCCGCGAGCAGCCGGTGGGGCTGGCTCAGAAGCTGCGCTCGGGGCCACCGCGCTGCTGGCTGAGGCCTGAACTGCCCCCCTCCGCCGGTCACTCCCGGCCGTGGGGTCGGGCACATCTCTGTGTGTGCTGCTAAAGCAGAATCCGGCCACTCCGTGACCGGGAACAGCGTGTTTATCCAAATCCCGCCATCCTGTGGGCTTTCCAGACAGAACCAGCCGCAAAGGCTGCGAGACCCGGTCCGAGCAAGCGGTGGTGTCCTGTCGCAGCTCGAACGCGCCGCAGGCCCGCCTTGGAGGTTCGCGCTGGGGGAAGCACAGGTGCGCCTCACCTGCTCACACCCCGTGCAACAGGGTCTCGTTTCTGTGCAGGAGCGAAACGCCGCCGCTTCGGGGGGCTGCAGCCTCCGCTCCCCCGGGAAACGGAAAACCTCACGTCCAGCCGGACAAACTTTCTCTTCTGTTAGAAACAAAACTAGAAACGACGGCACCGCGCACTCGCCTGCCTTTCCAGAAGCACCTGCCCGGCCCCACGCGAGGCCTGCGCTCAGAGCCGCCTGTCCCTGCTTTGTGCCGGCGGTAAATTCCCGTGCAATGAATCCGCCGCGCTTTGTCTCTGCCAAAACTTTCCCCCATGAATCCGAAGGGCATTTCCAGCCGAAGCCCGGCCCGCGTGATCCCTGATTCTGCGCACTGTTTGCCGCTCGCTTCGTTCCTGTCCTCGCCAGGCCCGAGCGAGGCCGAGCGGCTGGACAGCAGGTGCCTTCTGTCTTCCCGCCAAGGCTGTGGCCGCCGAGTCTGCCGTGATCGCTGCTGTGGCCCCTTGTCCTCCCTGACGCACGGGCTGCTGTCGGGTTTCACAGGCGGCGCCGACAGTCAGTGGGACGCGAGTCAATCTGCAAACGGGGCTGACGAGGGCCTCCCCCGCCCCCTCGCCTTTTGATTCGTCCAGCAGCACAAAGAGCTTCGGCAGAGATTAATGGGGAGCAGGGGAGCCCCCAGGGCGCAGTGCCCGGTGTCTGCAGGCCGGGAGTGAGGCCGGGCTCTGCTCCTCTGGCGCGGGACCCGCGGGAGCCGACCGGGGAGAGGGAGGGTGCGCGGTGCTCGCTCAGCCTCAAGCCCAGGCCAGACCCTGCGGGAGAAGCTGAGGCGTCTCGCTGGGGTTAGGAGGTGAGGGAGGGAGAGCCCCGCGCAGCCGGCCCGGCTGCCTCAATCAGCAACGCCAACGCTCATTAACGCCCCCGTCGCTCACTCGCCCTGGGTGTGATGAAGAATTAGGGTTAGCAGATTAGGAGGCAGGGGGCGTGCGGAACTGCCCTGCTGTGATGGATGCTGCCGATTAGCCCCGAGCCAGGAGGCCCCGCCACCCTGCCCACCCCGAGCCGCCCGCCCGCGGCGAGCCCTGAGCCCTGCGCCCCCGGCTGGGGGTGGGGGCGGCGGAGAGGGGCGGTGTCCCCCACCCCCACTGGGCTGTGCCAGACCTGGCACGGTGGGGGTGGCGCCAGGCACTGAGCCTGAGCCGCGCTCAGACAGATTTGCCAACAGGGTGGTTTCCAGCCCGCCCGGCTGGGGTTGGGCTTCCTTCGGCCCCCCCCAACACCCACGGATGCCTGGATCAAAGAAGAAAGCACGTGGAAAGCACCTCGCACACAGGGAAGGTTGCGCAGTCCCAGCGCGCCCGGCGCTCTGCGGGGTTTTCCTCAATCCCCGTGAAGCCACACGGTGCGTGTCTGCGAGGGGCGGGCCGGCGGTCACGGCCCCGGGGCACCCCCATGAGCGTCTGCAGCGCGGGACCTGCTTAGGCTGGTCTCCCCGACCTGCACAGCTCGCTCTGCGAGAAAGTCTCCAAGCAGCCAAGGGGTTTCCCCTGACAGCTACGTAAGTGCTTCTTGGAACAAAACACCGTACCAGGGGAAGTGAGAATTCAGAGACGTAAATACAGGTTCCTGCCCCTCAGAGGTCAAAAAGCAGGTCACCCACAGTGTCCTGGAATCTGAGGCAGGGACCACGCAGCAAACGCGTCACTGCAGCGCCAGGAATTCAGACGCCGCCGGGAGCCGCCGCGGTGACGGCGGAGCCGGTGCTGGGCCAAGCCCGGACTCGAGGGTGGGATTGGGCGAGCAGCCCGGGTGGGGCAAACCCGCCACAGGCCGAGCGGGGGGGCGGGGGGGGGCGCGCGTGGACATGGCGCTGACCCAGCGGTAGGGGCTTTGAGTGTCAGGCTGTGGGTTTGGGATTTTTCTCCCAGAGGCAACGGGGAGCTGCTAAAGCGTTGGAGGGGGACAACTGGTGGGTTGTTCCCAGAGCCCAAGACCCCAGCAGCGTGCGGCTGTGTCCCCTCAGGAGCCGCCTCCCCGCGCACTGCAAGGTTTTCTTGCCCCCGCGGCCTCCAGACTTCCCCGTGGCTGGGATTCCCTGAACCGACGCCGACTGCCCCCGGTGTTGCTGCTCCTCCACCTTAATGTAGACAACAGGGGCCGAATTGTTGCACTTTGGCAGCAAGCGCTGCTTCCTGATATACAACAGGCATCAATTCCTTACCTCTGATGCTTCGGGTAGTCGGGTGAGTTAGTTCTCCGTTTTGTCCATTCCCTGCTGGTTCCGTATGTGTGAAGTTACAGGGACGGGGCTGCCGTTAGGGTCGGGGCGATCCGCTCTGTGAGTTCCGGCTCCTCTGCGAGTTCAGGTGCTTGTCTGCCGGGAGGACCAGGGACCTCGCCACGCTCGGCTGGGATCCCCGCAAGTCGGTCGACCTCCCCGGGACGCAGACTTGTCAGCGGTAAAGGGAGGAGGTTGCAGGGACGCGGGCAAGGGCCTTCCCAGCTCTGGAATTCTGACATCGTGTCCCAGGAGAAGACAGGGTGAAGCCACCAGTGAGCAAACTCGGTGTGCAGCAGCTGAGGGAGGGAAGGCGCCAGTGGCCGCGTTAGTGGTTTTGCTTTCGGCATTCTCAGTCCGTCCACTCAGCAAACGCTTGTGCGCGAGGCTCCGTGATAGACCTTGGGCCGAGGCTGAGGTGAACAGCGCTCCTGCCCCCGTCACAGCACAGCGTGGGAGAAGGGGACGTCACGAAGAAGGGCGCCTGGAGAGAAGGCCCTGGGGAAAAATGCGGCGGGGTTCGGGGATGCCAGTCCCATTCAGATACGGGATTCACTCCCTACCAGAATCCCAAGTGACATCTTACAGCAATTGAGCAGCTGGTTCTGAAAGTTATGTGGAACAATAAGGGATATAGAATGACCAAAACAATCCTGGAGAGCACAAGTGATGGTTATATCAGCCGTCCACCTGACGGGGCTGCGGGCTGCCCAGGGGGCTGGTGAGGCAGTTTCCGGGATTGACACGGGGTGGGCGCTGGGAGAGGAGGACAGGCCCTCGCGAGGGCAGGACCATCCGATCGCTGCAGGCACAGTGAGAGCAAAGGCGGTAAAGAAGGACTGGGGACTGTGCAGTTGGCTTCCCTGGTTTCGAGGCCTCCAGACATGGGCTGAGCCACCACCCTGCCCTCCCTGGGAGCCAGGCCACCAGCTCTTCTGGTCCCCAGGTTGCAGGTGGCCTGCGGTGGGACTTCACCTTTGTGATTGTGTGAGCCGCTGCTCCCTAAAAAATTCCCCCACATGGGCATATTCTGTTGGTTCTGTCCCTTTCGGAACCCTGACCAATCCAGAAGAATGAAGGGGAAGGACTCACATCCTGACCTCTAAGCTTACGACACAGCAGCAGTAGTGCGGTGGTGTGGGGCCCGCACGACGGTGGGATGGAATGAAGAGCCCAGGAACCCACACGCCGTGGTCAGCAGATTTCCAACCAGGGTGCCAAGGCCGTTCAATGGGGAAAGAATAGTCTTTTCTACAAACGATGCCGGGAAAGCTGGACAGCTACCTGGAAAAAAAAAAATTAAGTTGAACCCTTACCTCACGCCATATACTAAAATTAACTAAAAATGCATGGAAGACCTAAACGTAAGAGCTAACACCATAAAATCCCTAGAGGACAATGTGGGGTAAATCTTCGTGACCTTAGATTTGACAAAGAATTCTTTTATATGACACCAAAAATACAAGCAACAGAAGAAAAAATCGATAAACTGGACTTCATCAAAATTACAGGGTTTTACACGCCAAAGGACACCACCGGGAAGGTGACAGACAGCACACGGATAGGAGAAGTGTCTGCAAATCCTGCATCTGACACAGGACTGGTGTCTGCAGCAGATAAGGAATTCTCACAGCTCAGTAAGAACAAGACAGGGAATCCAGTTTTTAAAATGGCCAGTGAATCTGAACAATATTTCTCCAAGGAGGATATTCAAACGGCCAATAAGCATGTGAAAAACTGCTCTACGTCCCTGGTCGCCGGGGAAGTGCGAGTGAAGAATGTATGACTGCGCGCCCAAAGGCAAACACGGCAGCAGCAAAAATGAATAAATGAGACTTAATTAAAGCAGAAGGCTCCTGCACAGCAAAGAAATAATCAACAAACAGGCGACACACGGAATGGGAGAAAATCTTCGCAAACTACACATCCAACCAAGGAGTAATATCCAGAATCTACAAAGAACTCAAGCAAAACAGTGAGAAAAAACAAACCACCCTGTCAAAAAGTGGGCAAAAGACATGAACAGAGTTTTTTCAAAAGAAGACAGACAAATGGCCAATGACATATGAAAAAATGTCCGACATCACTAATCATCAGGGAAATGCAAATGAAAACACAATGAGATACCGCCTCGTCCCTGTCAGAATGGCTATTACTAAAAAGTCAAAAAACAACAAATGCCGGCGCAGACGCAGAGAGAAATGAAGATGTTTACACGCTGTGGGTGAGACCTCCATGGAAAACAGCATGGAGATTCCTCACAGAGCTAAAAGCAGACCTACCATTTGATCCGGCAATCCCACTACTAGTTTTCTACCTAAACGAAAAGAAATCACTTTATCAAAAAGACTCCTGCACTCGAATGTTTATCCCAGCACAATTCACAACTGCAAAGGTATGTAATCAACCTATGTGCCCATAAATTCATGAGTGAATAAAGAAAATACACAAACACACACACACACACACACACACACACACCACGGAGTACTGCTCAGCCGTAAAAAGGAATGAAATAATGTCGTCAGCAGCAACTTGGACGGAACCAGAGATCATTTTCCTAACTGAAGGATCTCAGGAATGGAAAACAAACACCACGTGTTCTCACCAGTAAGCGGGAGCTAAACGAGGGGCACTCACGGCCACCAAGAGACATAAGGAAACCAGGAAGGGAGGACGGGGGGTGAGCGGTAAAAACTGACCTGTCGGCACGATGGGCTGTCCTGTGGGAGCCACACGGAAAGCCCTGGCTTCAGCACCGTATTACACGGTGGATCCCTGTAACAAAAACATCCGTGCCCCCTTAATATTGTGAATTGAAAAGAAAAAACACAATGAGATACCACGAGGATAGCTAGAGTAAAAAAGTCAGATAAAAGTGTTGGTGAGATGTGCGGGAATCAGAACCCCGTGCTGCCAAGGGAAGGTAAAATGGTGCAGCCGCTTTGGAAACCGTCTGGCCATCCGTAAACAATTAAACACAGACTCAACCACACCTAGCACGTCCACTCTTGGGCACGCACCCAAGAGAAACGAACAACCTGTGTCCACGCAGAGACTTGTACGTGGGTGTTCACGCAGCTTTATCCGTAACAGCCACAATGTGCAAACAACCAAGTGTCCGTCCACACACAGCTAAGTGAGACGTGGTGCGTTCACGCAACGGGGCATTTAGGCCAGAGAGGAGTGAACCCGCCACGCCACAGCATGATCAGCCCGGACCCTTGTGCTGGGTGAGAGACGCTCACGTGACGGGCCACGTGTGCGACTCCATTCGCAGGAAACGTCGGACTGTTCTCAAACCCAGAGGCAGGGAGTGGCCTGGGGAGTCGGGGACTGGGGAGGGGACAGGAAGTGGCGCCTAAAAGCTCGGGTTTCTCTGAGGTGACGGAACGTTCCACAGTCGGCTGTGGAGATGGGCGCGCGGCTCTGAGTACTGAAATCCACTGAATTGCACGCTTTGTGCGAAGTCATGTACGTGAATTGTATCTCGATAAAGCTGGGTTTTTTTTTAAATGTTCTAAACAGAGTTTACCAAAGAATCCGCCCAAACCAGCCCAGCTAGGCTCTGCGTCGGTTCCCGAGGCTGCCGTAACAGACGACCGCAAACCGCGTAGATTAAAACAGTGGAAACGGCCCTCACGCAGCTCTGGAGACTGAGGTCTGGACCAGGCTCCTCCTGGCGTTGCCTCCGCGGTGTCCTCGTCCCGTGGACGGGCTGCTCCGATCTCCGCCTCCGCCGCCACCTAAACCCCCCCACAACAAGGGCGCTCTGGGTAACGCCTGCCAACTGCCCTGGGTCACCTGTGCTCCCCGGCACCCGGTGCAGCCCGACACCTCCTGTGGGCCTCGGGCTTCGCTCAGACTCGCGAAGGGGGCACCTTGACCTCTGCGGCCTCCTCTTCTGTCCCGGGGCAGCCGAGAGCCTAACGGTTCCTGGGGGGCTGTCTAGAATAGACGCCCCAGCCCCGCTCCCTGCTCCCAAGGCACTGGGACCGCAGGCAACCTCCGCCCTCCCGCTCCTGAAAGCCAGGTCCCCAGTGCTGGACCAAGGCCGAGCTGGCGACGGGGGTGAGGACGCGACCCCCAACCTGCGCAGAGGCACACCGCCCCCCGTGCCACGAACTTCGTTGTCAGCCCCCCACGTGCCTCGCGCTAAAGGACGTGGTGACACAGAGAAGAGACTTAGGACAAAGGACGGAACGTCAGCCCAGTCTGGGGGAAGCCTGAGCCCCCGGCCTGACTCGGGTGCTGGGGGAATGGGGGGTCCCAACAGTGAGAGGTTTGGGGGTCATTGTGCGTCTGTCAGTGAAGGAGCAATATGAATTTCTAAGCAGCAACATCTGGAAGACCAAAAAAAATCATACTTCAATCACCACGAAAATCTCTGCTCATTACACACAATCATATTTAGTTATTAATAGACGTGGGCTCGGCGCCGACATCCGCACGTCCCACCCCAGAGGCGCCGGGGCCTCTTCTGGCACCCGCCTCATCATTCCCATCAGCGCTGTCCGCAGACTGGCCCTCGAACCCCGCAGCTCACACTGTCACTCACCGTAAGCGAATTTATCAACACGGACGTAACCAGAATACACATGAGACTTTCAACTGTTTGCATACGAAATTACTCCATTCTTCACGCTTCAAAAAAATTCAATTTTGCATAATAAATAATGATAAGGGCTGGTTGACAATTATATAGGTGGGAATAGTGCGTGGAAATGATGGGAATTTCAATGGGCCGTGCGGGCCTGTCCGGAGGTCGCCTAAGTCATCGGCTGGCGGTGGACTCCCTGCACTGTTGGCGCTAACACAAAGCTCAAGCCCTACTAGCGGCAGCCTCACTTAAGCTGGAAACTGGCGCACACCCCATTAGCGTTTTCCTCCTGCGACACGTCCTCCGACTGACTGGGTTGCACGGGCGGGCGAACATTAAAATTAATTAGGCTATTGTATTAGCGCAGAGGAACAGCAGCTTGTCTCAAAAAATCTTACGGCGACACACCTCCCCCAAACAAACGCCACAACCAGGCTTGTCCCACACAAAGGCCCCGTCCCCCAGCGGAGACCAGCTCCCAGACGGCGTTTTCCCTCCGCCCAGAAGGCCCCGAGTGACTCCGCGAGCAGCGATCCCGCCAGGGGAAGGATGAGAGCAGAGCCCGTCTGGGTTCTCCACGACGGCGCGATGTGATGTCACTTCTGAGTACAGTGGTTTAACCGGGGCGCCGTACTTGGGTTCATTAATTAGATGCGTCCCTGCGTTTTCTAACCTAGTTATTGCATCCATGGAAGAGGCCACAAAAATTACACCGGCCCCCGTGGCTCTGCACGTCTGCGCTCGCGGGCAGGCCGAGAAACAAGCTTGGGGGCCACGGCTGCCTCGGGGCGCGGTACCGACTGGGACGCAGCCTGTGGCCCCCAGGGGCCGCTCCCTCCACCAGCGGGGCTCCCCGGCGTCCTCCGCTGCTCCAAAGGGGCGATGAGTCGGGGCTTTGGAAAAACAAACTCATCAGCAATTACAAGGCAATCCACACGCCCCCACGTAACCCTGAGAGCTCCTGTCCGTGGGGTGGACTGTCTGCAAAATCAAACTGTGGGTTCTCGTCTTTAAAACGTCCTTCTTCCACGGATGTGTTTTCATGTTGCCACCCCTGAAAATGTGTAGCCTGGGACGCAGTGGGCCCCACGGATGCCCGGCCACGGCCCCGCCCGTGGTCAGGGGTCCCTTCTGCTACCCTGGGGCATCCGTGCGGGGCCCACCGTGCAGAGTCCTCTGGCAGCCGGGGTCGCGGTGGCCGCGTCCTCCTGCACGGGCGGCGCTGCCCGGCTCCCAGGTCCCGGCCGCCTTGGGGCGCTGCGGGGAGCCCACCAAGAGGCTTGTTGCCAAAAGCGCACAGGATTTGCACACAGCACCGCGTCGAGGGGCGGGCTCAGTGCCTGTCCACATCTCCAGTCTGCTGGCTCCAGAGATCGGCCGGGCATGGCAAGGAACACGCCTGCCGCCAAAACCCGGCCGCGCTCTCCGGCTGAGACAGTTCCCAGAGGGGCCGGTGAGTCCTTTACTCCCGAGGGGTCTGGGCCGAGATGCCCAGGACAGCCGGGGGCAGGGAGAGGCGCTTCACAAAAGGGCGGCCGGCAGAAGCCTGCACGTGGTTAGCGGCCCTCACCTCTTGGCGTCCAGGCAGCAAGTGGCCGGGCCACATGCCCGGCAAGGGGTTGGAGGCCGCTTTGCCAGGAGGCTGGACTCCAGGGGACAAGGCCTTGGCCCCAGACCCCGAGGATCCCGCTGGGGGCGCGTGAGGAGCCAGCCCCACCAGGGAGCCCCCGGGAGCCTGGCTCTGCCATCGTGCAGGCGCAGGCGGGGGATGGAGATTCATCGCGTGTTCCGCGGAACAAAGCTGCAGGGAGAAGGAAACTTCACAGGGATACAAGCCAACGTTCAGAGACGTAAGAGAAAACAGCACGTCTATGAGCCAAAAGCAAGACGCTTCTAAAACAGCAAAAGAACACTCAGGGAGTAAAAGAGCTCGCGACAGCAGAAAGAGAATTTGTAATCGAAAGCTGGGAAGATGAAGCTGAGGAAATCTCCCAGAAAGGACCGAGGAGAGCTGCGACAGGAGAAAAAGGGATGAGAAAGTCCCGTCTCCATCGACCGTCCCACAAGTTAAAGTAGGAGACGAGAGAGGGAGGAGGAGGAGGAGAGAACACAGGGTGTGTCAGAGAAACAACGCACGGGATCCGCCAAGAAGGACGGGAAGTGGCCGTTCAGTACCCGTCCAGCGAACAAGACACACACACAGCACACCACACGCATGAAACGGCACATGACACGCACGACACGGCACACCACACGCACGACACGGCACACCACACGCATGAAACGGCACACGACACGGCACACCACACGCATGACACGACACACCACACGCACGACACGGCACACACAACACAACACAGCATACAACATACAACACATGGCACATGACACGCACTATACAACACACACACCAGACACACAACACAGCACACACCACACGACACACACTCGTGGTGCCCCAGGCCGTGACGCAGACGCTCACAGGTGGACACGAACCAGACAGCTGTGGGTCAAGCCCGCTGCTCTCACACCTGCGTGCGCAGGCCCCGCCCCAACGCACGATTCTCACCTGAGTGATGGTAACACGCAGACGTCAGATGTGTCTTCATAACATTATTTAGTAACAATTTAAAGTGTTTTAAAATTAAATAAAAGTTAGATTATGTAAATAATTTTGATATTTGTTAATTCTAGTTTGTATCATGCCTTTTTAACAGATAATTTTTAACAATGGAGAAGGAAAAACTTTTCTGAAAACACATATGTGATCTCAATTTTTAATTTTTACATTTTATTTAATTTATATTTTTAATACAGATTTTGTACACTTGGAATTGCATTAAATATTTTAATCTCTAGATCATTGTTGCCAATAGAATACAAATTATGTGAAAAACCTTGACGATAAAATGATTTATTGGTTACTTTGCTGAAATGAAGGGGAGACAATAACTTTGGAATAACTATCTCGTATGTAAATGAATATGCTCTCTCTATAAATAAACATTTATAAACCATACTCACCTTTCTGATACTCACCACATCGCAGCAAACCGCCCACGGCACGGGACACGGCCGCTGCTCCTCCTCGCTGCGACCTGCGGCTCCGTGAGCAGCACCCTGGCTGCTCACACGCACCTGGGCTCGGGCGGGACGAGGCGACTGCCGCGGCAGGAGGACGGAGGACACGTTTCGGGACACACTGAAGCCGCACCGAGGGGGCGGGGGAGGAAGAGGAGGAGGACGAAGGAGGCAGCAGCCGTTCCTGCTGACCCAGTGGAAGAGACCGGATGTCTCTGGACAAGACACTTTCTTGCCTCCGTGAGGCAGGAACGTGCAGCTGGCGGGGGCTTCGGGTGCCCCTTCGTGGGGCACGCAGAGCGTCAGACACCCCCGCCCCTGCACCTCCCACATCCCCCAGGGACATCGCACCACCATGCAGCCCGCGGCAGCACCCCAGGCGCAAAGGAGCCCCGTGTGCACGGCTCGTCCTCACTCGGTGCCGGCCCCAGCACGCGCACAGAGGCTGTGGGGTCACAGGCTGGGTCGGGGATTCGTGGCGGCGTGGCCCGGACGGACCTCGTCCGTGGAAACGTGGTTCAGTAGCCACGTCGACAGTCAACCGGAGAGCTCGACCCCGTCCTGTTTAATAAAACAACTCAAAATACTTCCAGGCGTTAAACTGACGGAGGGGTCGGTGGGGGGCTCGGTTCCCCACTAGCGCCCTGCCGACTGCCAGGAGGGGACATGCGGGGGCCGCGAAACCGAAAAGCATTCGGACATAACAAAGAGAAATGTTCAGTAGCGACGCCGTGAGCAGGAAGAACTGGGCTGAGAAACCACCGGATTCTACACCACGCGGAGCTCGGAGTGGAAAGGCAGGGACAGAGACAGGGTCCTGGGTCCAGGTAACAAGTGGTCTACACAGCAAGTGAGTTCTCTATGCAGGAAGTCGTCTCCACAGCAAAGGTAAACGTCGTCTGCACAGGGAGTCGTCTACACGGTGCAGTCTGCACGCGATTCAGCAGGTTGGTGGGTCTGGAACGGAGCCAGGGTCATCTGTTTCGTCCCCGGGACCGAGGGCCGTCGGGGAACAGGGAGGCAAACCAGCCCGACAGCCTGCGCCGGCCGCACTCCCTACGCTGCTGGGGGTCACGGCGCACCTCGTCCTGCGCCACATTCAGCCCCGCGTTCCCGCGGGAGCCAGCTTGGGCGGAGGGCTCAGGAGACGCGCGCGGGGCCGCGGTGTTTCCCTGCTCCCGCCCTGGGGTCTGGATGGGGCTCTCTGCTTAGTCACTACGATGCTCGCGGGAGGACACCTGGAGGGGGCTTGGCGGGACAGGCCTCTCCCCACCGTGGGAACCCGCCTTGGGCCAGAGGGCGGAGAGTCTGGCTCCCCGCGTGAGCGTGTGGCACGCCTGGGCGGGAGCCTGAGCGCCACGTCGGAGCTGTGCACCCCGGACCGGAGCTCAACCTCTCTGCGCCTGGGCGGCCTGGACCACAGAGCGCACGGTCCCAGCAGCCACTCAGGCCTCGGCCGCTCGCTCCACGACGGGCCCGGGCGGCGCCGGGAGAGGACTCGGCAGAACTGTAACGGCAGACGGTTTCCGCACCGGCAGGTCGCGGCGATTACGCGGCGTCTGTTCCTGCAGAGACTCACACAGCGCAGTGGCCCTGGACAGCGGGTTTCAGCTGCGCCGTCCCCGCCCACGGACAGTGGGACTCACCTTCCTCCTCCTCCTCCTCCTCTTCCCTCCTCCTCTTCCCTCCTCCTCTTCCTCCTCCTCTCCCTCCTCCTCCTACACCTGCTCGACATTGAAACAAAGAGGACGAACCCTCACGAGGATCCACTTCCATGTAATGAACAGCGAACACATTTCCTCCTCCTGTGACTCTCTTAATAGCATTTCCTGTCTGGTCTGTCACAGGAACACAGGAGACGATGCAGGCAGCACGCAGACATGCGTGTTCATCGACAGCTCACGTCACGGTGAGGCCTCCGTGCACATGAGCCGATCGGTGAAGTTCTCGGGGATCCGAAAGCTACGCACGGTGTGGGCAGCACACGGTCAGCGCCGGCCCCGCATGTCCCGCGTCGGCCGTGTGCGGAGGCGCCGCGGAGCCTGCGTTTCACTCTGCAGCGGCTCAGCCCCTGAAAATACACCCTGCGAGTGAGCACGCCACACGCGGCAGAGATGAAGCCAGCGCGGCACCGCGGTGACGGGAACTAAAATGAAGATCGTAAAGGTGTTCGCTCTGTGCTCTTGCAGCTGTCGGTTTGCCGTTTTTCAAAAAACGAAACATCAGAATGAGAGAACACAAACGAATAAAATCTAAAATGAAGGAAAAGGAAGGAAGTGAGGGAGGGAGGGAGGGAGGAGGGAAGGAAGGGAGGGAGGAAGGGAGGGAGGCAGGAAGGAGGGAGG
>NW_012151630.1:0-15899 GCF_000956105.1 Propithecus coquereli | reverse complement strand
GAAGGGAAAGCACTAGAAATAACACGAAATAGACCCCCTGTCACAAGTGTAATTGAATTTAAATTGTCAGCTAAAACAGAATCTCAAATTGGAGTTAAAAAAAAAACAGATGCAGTCAACACGCCTAAAATGAGATGATGTTAATACCGGAAGTCAGCAGATGCGGAGGACGAGCCGGGAAGCTGCTCGGCGGTGGAGACCGGGACGGGGCCCTGGACGTTCAACAACTGTGCTCCTCCCACCCTGCGAGCGGAAAGCCGGCGGCCAGGACTGGCCGTCCGCGTGAGACACCAGCTAAACTCCGCAGACCTAGAGATGTCGACCAGACCTGGCTCTCCTACCCAAAGGAAGGCGAGAAACAGCTAATACTTGGAACGAACGGCTGCTGTTGCTGGACAGCCTCTTCCGCACAACCTGGGCACCCGCGGCCCAGGGGGACAGAGCGCCCGCCCAGCTCCGCCGCCATCTCTGTCACAAACGCGGACTCTCCACTCGGCTGGGCCACGGAGCTGGGCCCCCAGCCACCATCGGACCCTGCGAGGGGGACCTGGACGGGACCTCCGCCGGCCGGGGCGAGAGCACGCGCCCTTCCCGTCCAGCTTGTCCCTCGACGGCGCCGCCCGGCAGCTTCCCCCCACCGGGCAGCGTGGGGCCGTCCCACCGCGGTCAGCGTCCGCAGCAGGCGCAGACCCCACTCCTCGGGCCCCCACGACAGGGCCACGGCCAACAGCTCAGAAGTCCGGGTCCCCCAAGTCCAGAGGCAACAGGGGCCGGGCTGGGCGCGCCCTGCCAGACCCAGCCTGCGCCCCCGGCCGCCGCGGCTCCCGACTCCTCCCGCGCACCTGGGCGCCAGGTCCTTCCCGCCGTGGCCCCTGCGCAACACGTTGCTGTTCCCTCGTCCCTTTGCCGGGGGAGGGGCTGATGCTGAGTTAACGGTTCTTCTGATTAACTCCGCTCTCACTGGCGAGGCTCCTGTCTCTGAACCAGCCCCGGCGGACACGTCCAGCAGGACCCGGCGAATTCCATGGGAGGGACGTGGACAGGCAGCTTTGGCCGAAGGATGGCTAAGAACTCGCCGGAATGGGTGAGACACACCCTCGGATTCAGGATCCGGAGGAAAATTTAAATGCACGCTACACGGATAACAGACGTCGCAACAACAACACGCGGCCATGAGTGCGCGCAGACGTGTAAAGCGCGAGGAAACGTGACTGTCAACCCGGAATCGTGCTCCCAGCTCAACTGCGGCTCAGGAGAGAAGCCAACAACGGTGTGTCACACCGAGAAGCCGCGCGCTGGCAGCCGGCGGTGTCGCCGCGCCCACCCGGCGGACTTACTCGGGGCTGGAAGAAAACTGTGCGGGAGGAGCCTCAGAAACAAGAAGGAACCGGTTCTCTCAGTTTGATCTAATTTCAGCAGCACCGAGGTCCGGGCAGTGGGAGCAGCGGCCTCCCTCCCTCCCCAGCCCTGCCCGGGGCTCCTGGACACCACGGGGCCCTCGTTCCCAACGCGCCTGATGAGGAGGCCCCGCCCGCCCACCCGGTGCGCCAGGCGGGTCCCCGAGGAACAGCGGCGGGACGTGCGGGAGAGGCTTTCGTGAGCGCCGGCGCCCGTGGACGCGGAGGTCCGAGGGAGGCGGGGCCCAGAGCTCCCTCCTGCCGCGGAGGTCGCCTGGCGCCCTGTTCAGGCCTTCGCCCGGCTGGACGGGGCCCACCCCAGCAGGGAGGCCGTCTGTCCACCTAAGGCCCACGGATTTAATCGTTCCTCTCATCCAAAACACTCACAGAAACATCCAGAACAACGTTTGAGCAAATATCTGGGAACTGGGGCCCAGCCAAGCTGATGGTTAAAAAATTAACCGTCACACCAGGAAAAGCGTGGACGTAGCCGTGAGCTCCCAACCCCCAGCTCCTGGGGAGAGAATGACTCCATGACTTTGTTTAACGACGATGTAAGAAAAGAAGGTTGTGTGTGTGTGTCTATCTGTGTCTGTGTGTGTGTGTCTATCTGTGTCTGTGTGTGTGTGTGTGCATCTGTGTGTCTGTGTGTATATATACATGCATGTGTGTGTGTCTATCTGCATCTGTGTGTCTGTGCATGTGCATGTGTGTGTCTGTGTATACACGTGCAAGTGTGTGTGTGCTTGTGTGTTTGCGGGCATGTGTCTGCATGTGTGTGCCCGTGTGTATGTGTGACCCGTGTTGCGTGTGTGGTGCGTGTGCACACACGTGCATGACAGAAGTAGAGGCTGTCGCAGCCGCGTGTGGCCGAGAGGCAGCAGAAGACACGGACGTGCTGACAGCCACGCCGGTCCTGAAGCGCGAGAGCCGCGTCTGCCTTCGCACTCGTTCCCGCGACTGAGGACCGTCAAAATGCCGCCTTGAGTCCGAAAGGCTCAAACCTGCGAGAAGCCCCGCTCCGCCCGCGCTGGGACCCGTGGACTGGAGCTCTCAGAGTCCCCGTCCGTGAACGCGGCTCACGGGACCATCCTTTCCAGACCGGCTTTCTAGCGGGAAAGACGCTGAGAGCCCGTCCGCGGCGGGTCCCGCGGGGACCAGGCCTGGCGGCCACGCCGACCTGACATGACAGTGACGGGAGAGGCACGCAGGGGAGGGAGGCTGGGCACCCGAGGCTCTGGGCGGCCGTGGCGCTGCCCCGCTGCTGGCCCTGCGGCAGAAACGCTGTCCCTCCTCGGCCGTCCGGGGGTCCCCGCTGCCAGGGCGAGGCCTCAGCGCCCCCAGAGGCAGAAGCCGCCCCCACACAGGCCTCCTGACGGGCGCCCTCCTCCCATGGCCCGGGTCGCAGGACGACCAGAGGCTGAGCTGCAGGCGGCCGATGCCCGGGGGCGACCAGGTACCTAGAGGGCACCTGCTCCCCGCACGGCAACCGGCCGCTGCCGCCTCGTACCTCGGCACTCGGAGAATGCCCCTGCGTGAAGGAACAAGGGGACTCGTCGAACAGCTGAAACTCAGCAAGACCCTGGAAAGGAGAGAAGCGACGAGCCTGAAGCCCCGGGGCGGGGTACGCAGACCGCCAGCCTCAGTTTCCCCACTAAGCACTAGACCAACTGCGGGGTTGAGCAAGGAGGGGATGCCACTCTCCAGACACCCGTGCCCAAGGCCCCGGGGCACGTCCGCAGCTGCGGGGGCTCCGCCCGGGCCGCCCCGCGGGCCAGGCTGCACCTCCCGTAACCGCACACCACCCCCGCCTAGCCCACAAGCCCCCGTCTCCTCATCCGTAAAATAGGAACAGCATCTGCCTTGTCGGCAGCTGTAAGGACCGGGTGACGTAGAACATAGGCTGCAACGTTGCCAAGGCCGCTGGCCCATTTTTGCAGCGGACAGGATGTGATTCTGCAGAGCAGCAGGGACCCCAAGTGCCCCGCCCGGCCTGCTCACGGAGGCTCCACTCAGCTCCGAGCGCACCCAGAGCATCGGACCCTGTGTGAGGCCGGCAGGTGCTAAGACCCTGTGGCGCCAACTCAATCCCAGGCCGAAACCCGGTCGGCGCGGGACAGGCGGGTCCTCTATGCGGAGATGCTCAGATCGGCCTCTGTGCATCGGCTGAAAGGCCCAGCAAAATTCGTCTTCGGGAGGCGCCGGGTGCATGAGGACGCGCGGCCTCTTCTGCCCTTTAATTCGAGTCCTGGAACGCGCCTTTTCTCCATCCCCAGCCATCCCACAGAAAGCCGCTAACTCAGACCGCTGACGATTCCTCCTTCAAACCCTCTCCGAAAGGAGAAGCGAGAGCTCAAAACAGTGGCAGAAGTTCCCAAAATCGTGGGAAAGAGAAACTGAGCAAAGGCCTCATTGCACAGACTCCCGGACGCGAGGGGAAACCAGTGATTCGCCGTTCCGGCCCTGCGAGGGACGGTGTGGGCAGGACGGGTCGCGCAAGGCCACGCGGCAGACAGGACGGGTGGCGCAGACCCGCGCCTTAGCCTGGCACCCTCAGGGCGGCTGTGCCAGGGTCCTGGGCCCCCGCGCCCGTGCACCGTCTGTGTTCTGGGCGCCCTCCTCCCCAGGTCCCTTCTCTGTGGCTGTCCGTGTCGGCGCACGGGCCGAGGGCCGAGCTGAGCTGCCAGGGAACCCGGAGCTGCGCCAGGCGCCGGGCTGCCTGGAGGTGGGTCAGGGAGGAAGAAGAGAATTCCAGGCACTGCCAAACCAGCAGCGAGTTCGCCGTGTTTTTCCACCAAGCCCAGAGCCCGGAGACAGGCATCGGCGTGGACGGAAGAGCTTCTGCTCTGTGGGGCACCAGGGAACTGCCCTAGTGCTCGGAGACGACGGGCGAGCACACCTGCTCCAGTCAGAGCAGCCCTGGTCCCGCAGGGGGACACCCTGTCGTCTCTGCGCCCCTGCCTCGTAGCCCCTGACCTGTGCCCTGCGGCAGCGGAGCAGACCCAGCTCCGGCTTTCTGGAAGGAGACTGAGAAGCCCGAAAAGTGACCAACGAAGTTGCTTATGAACCCTGGGGCCGCCCTCGGGCTGCCGTGTGTGGATCTGACCCTCAACGGCAGCCACAGACCTGGGACGGGGCTATGGAGCAGACTGCACCCAGGGCCCAGCGGGCGCACACGTTGGACCGGTCTGAAGAACACGGCAAACGCTTTAAAAACAGAGCTGCCTTTGAAACTGTGGCCACGGAGGCTGGTTGGAGCTTGCACTCTGAACCCAGCTGGGTGGGTCGTAGTTGGTCAGTCGCGACATCAAAAATATCCACATTCGGGCTGGGCGGGGTAGCTCACGCCTGTAATCCTAGCTCTCTGGGAGGCCGAGGCGGGCGGATTGTTTGAGCTTACGAGTTCGAGACCAGCCTGAGCAAGAGCGAGACTCCGTCTCTACTAAAAATAGAAATTAATTGGACAACTAAAAATATATAGGAAAAAAAAACTAGCCGGGCATGGTGGCGCATGTCTGTAGTCCAGCTACTCGGGAGGCTGAGGCAGGAGGATCGCTTGAGCCCAGGAGTTTGAGGTTGCTGTGAGCTAAGATGACGCCGCGGCACTCAACCCTGGGCAACACAGTGAGACTCTGTCTCAAAAAAAAAAAAAAAAAATGCACATTCTTCATAAGGTACAAACAAAACCCAGAGTCTCACAATAAATGTTCCAAACATCCAGCATATAATCCAAAATTACTTGGCACACAAGGACCTAGGAAGCAGGAACATCTCAGCCCACAGGGGAGAAGAGATCCCCAGCCTGAGATGACCCCGCTGTCAGGATTACCTGACCAAGGTTTCAGAGCAGATACTGTAAAAATATTGCAAGAAGTAGGAGTAACACTTTTGAGAAATATGGAAGTAAAGTCTCAGCAAAGAAATGCGTGATATAAAGGAGAAACAACTTGAAATTTTAGAACCGAAAAGCACAATAACCAAAATAAGAAACTCACCGGATGGGTCCACTAGCAAAACAAAGGTGGCAGAGAAAAGAGCCGGCGAACTTGAACATTAAGAGATATTCAACCTGAGTGGCAGAGAGAAAGAAGATTGAAAAATGAATGATGGAGCCTCGGGGACCTGCGGGGCAAGAGCACACCCGGGATCCGTGGCGCTGGAATCCAGGTAGCAGAGCGTGACGGTCAACACTATGCGTCCGTTTGGCCGATGCCCAGATATTTAGCCAAACGTGTCTGGATTTCACCGTGACGGTATTTTTTTAAATGAGATTAACGTTGAAATGAGTCAAGCAGATCACCCTCCACAACGTGGGTGGCCTCGTCCCAGCAGGTGGACGCCCTGAGAAAAAGGCTGAGCCCCCCAAAGAGGGATTCCGCAGCAGGCGACCCTCAGCCCTGCGCTGCCACGCTCCCCTCCCGGCCCAGCCTGCCCACCGCCCTGCGGGGCGGGACCTGCAGCCCCTACAGTGGAAACAGCACAATGAAGGGAAAGGGATTAGCTGAAAATATCCCAAATCCGGGAAAACCCATGAAACTGTAGGCTCAAGAATCTGAGCGAACCCCAAGCAGAATAAACCCAGAGTCCCCGCAAACCATACTGACGAAACCATTAAAACTTAAAGACGAGGAAAGTTCTCGAAAGTAGTTTGAGGAAACCGAAGCATTCTGACTCGGTGACGACCGTTCAGGGACCGCAGACCTGTCCTCGGAGCCATGGTGCGCAGAGCACGGCGCTGGGCACCGAAGTAAAATGACCGTCAGCTCGGAATTCTGTACCCGTGGAAAGATCCTTCGGGAAGGAAGGACGTGCTCAGCGGGAGGAAAACAGGGAACTTGCTATGGCAGGTTTGTTCCAAGAGTGTGGACAGAGGAAGTTTCCAGACAGAGGGAAGTGTCACCAGGAGAAAGCGCGGAGCATCGGGAAAGACGAGAAAGCAGCGAAGTGGCCACGGTCTGGGCAGATACGACCGACCGTCTTCCTCCCTCCAGCTCCTCCAAGCTCGCAGCTTAAGCAACGGCGGAAACACCGTCCGATGGTTTCCGTGCGTCGACGTCGTGCGGAAGACGATGGGCTCCTCCCCACACAGGCGGGGACCTGCTCCTGGTGAGACAAGCACAACAGACGGAAGTTATTTTTCAAACGAATTTTAAATTTCTGGAAACTGCCCTAAGGGTGCAGAGCCAGTGAAGAAGCGTGTGTTCGAGAAACTCTACTGAATCCCAGCGTGAGCCGCGAGGCTGCGTGTGCTCAGCTGCAACCGCTGCCTCCCTCCCCTCTCGCGGCGCCCCAGGGGCTCAGGGGACTGGGGCTCCCCCACCCCAACTCCAGGGCAGGGCTGCCGTCTCCCAGGAGGGGGGGCTGCCAGCATCTCAGCCCCCAGCTGCCTCCCCAGCAAGCACCTCTGAGCCTCCCTCGAGGGGCAGAGGCAGGTCCCGGCTCCGCCCTCAGATCCCTGGAGCGGCCACCACCCCGGCGAGGGCACCCAGACTTTCCAGACTCGCTCCGTCCGGTAGGGAGCTCCGTCCTTCCAAATCAGGCCGACAGCCTCTCTCCCCGGACCTCCATCCTGGCCTCCGCAGTGCGCGCTGTCGCAGAGAAATTCCCTCGGTGGTTTCGTGCAGACCTTGCCAGTCACTCCAAGGCCCCAAGAGTAAACTCCAGTAGCACAAAGACGGGGCAATTTTGATTGCGAAGAGGAATATACGTGCTTGCTTTGCACTTGTGACAGACACTTCTAACCTCCCTGCTGCCACAAACACACATCTAACAGCCCACGGCAGCCCAGCCCACCCTGGCCTGGAAGGGACCAGGAATTCCACCCTCCAACCTGCCTGGGCGGCAGGAAATGCCCAGCGTTGCTGCTCCGGGTTTTGCTTTACGTGTAAAACAAGAAGCACGGGAGGGACCACGGCCGGCAGGACGGGAGAGGAAGAGAGGAGGACAGAGTTGAGCTGGGAGGTTCTACGGCAGCGACGAAAGGCCAGTGGGGAGGGCGGGGCAGCTCCACGAGAACGTCGCGGGGAGAGCTGGGCCCGAGAGGACGGAGCCCGGGCAGGTCCGCGGTCTGTCTGCACAGGGAGGCCCCCAGCCCCAGCGCAGGCGCCGCGTCCCCCGCCACGCCCTGGTCCCAGGGATACGGGACGGAGGACGAGCCGTCGTCAGGCATCCTGTTCCACTCTTACCGGACGGCACCCTGCACACGGCTGTCCTGTTCCCCGGGTGTGGGGACAGCCGTGCCTTCCTGGGGGTGGGCGGCGCCATGTGGACGGCGTCACGGAACGAGCGCGTTGACAGCACCTGCGCCGGAGCGTCGGCAGCCTCTACTTTCCTCCCGCGCCGTCGCGCTGGGTCCCCTGGAGCCGTGGGCAGAGCGTTTACACCCGACTGGGCTCTGGCCCGGCTCTGGCCTCAGCGTGTCCTTCCGACGCGAGTCTGTGTCCTGCAGAGCCAGCGGCAGCAGGTGGGACACGTCGTCTTCCAAGGAACAAAACCATGCGTGGGCGCTCACGGGACCCCGCCGCGGCTTCCCTCTGCTGGCTGCACGCGCTCGACGGCGGCCACGTCCCCCTGGCCGTGTCCCTGCCACCCACTCTGTCCTGCGAGGCAGCTCGCCCGGCACGCGGCCCCAAGCACGTCGCGCCCCCAGGCACTGCGCAACACCCCTGCATAATGGCGGCCAGACCGGCGCCCCCTACCCCAGCGAGACCCGGGCACACGGGGTGGGAAGGGCTGGGCTTTGCACCTCCACGCGCGGGACCTAACTTGGGACGCTCGCACTTGCTCCATTTTCATGAAATAACACATTTCCTGACGGTCCCTGGAGGCTCCGGAAGCAAAGAGCCTTTGTCTTCAATTTGGAGTGAGACAGGCCGCTCGAAGAGGAGACGGGAACGCAACCACAGCGAGAGGTGCGCAGGCCGCGCAGTGCACCCGGCGGGGGAGGGCGGCGCAGGCACCAGGAGTGCCCAACCGCGCAGGGTGCCAGAAGGGGGGACCTCGGGCCTGCAGCCGCGTCCAGCCCGGGTTCCCCGCCGGGGCTCCATGTGGCGATCGGCTTTCTGGATCTGGAGGTTTCTGACGATGCCGCAGAAACTCCCTGTTTTCAACCCTTTCATCACACACTGAGATGCAAACGAACGTTCGGAAGGGGAAGCGGGGGGAGGGGGGGGTGGCGCCGCCCCGAGACAGAGCAGGGGCAGAGGCGTGAGGGTCCCACCAGGAGGACGGTCTCTGGTGCTCTCCTCTGACTGGGATAGAAAACGTGCCTTCGCAGAACGGCCGCGGTCCGTGCGTCCAGGCCCCGTCCACCTGCCCCGCAGACCCGGCTGGCCCTCGGGGAAGCCGCGGTGGCCACCTCTCCTGTCACTCTCCAGGGCCCCTCTGGGTCCCACGGGAGCCAGACAGGGGCAGTACGTGGAGACCCGACGCAGCGGGCACCCTGCATCCTGGACGCGGGGCGCTACTCCCCACTGGCTGCCGTGGGAGCACATTCGTGGCGGGCTCTTTCCGCCATGACAGCTCTGACCTCACGTGCCAAGGACCCCATGCGGGCTGCCTCAGCTGCTTGGATGTCTGTGCCGGTCATACATGCAGGGACAGGCGAATGGTCCCAGGTGAGTCCTTGGTTACCGGAACCTCAGACAGGACCCAGGTACTCCAGGGCCCAGGGCCCCTCCAGTGGGCCAGTGGGAGAAGCTGCGGGTCTCTGGCTGCCAGCGTCACTGGGACTCTGGGATCAGTGTCCTCCAGGTATCTGGGTGCCCCTTCCCCACCCTCGGTCAACTGAGTGAACGGCCACAGGTGCCTGTGGGGTGGGACGGGAGGAGCCACGGCTGTCCCCGCTCTCTGCGGTGTGGCAGGGTCCTGCTTCCTGGAAACTGCCACCTCTCAGTGGTGCCCTCCCCTCTCCGCCCCGTGTCAAGGGGGTTCTGACCCCTCAGCTGCGTTTCCTGGCCCTGTCACCTGCGGCTGGTTCTGGTGAAGGGCAGGCGCGGGCAGGAGACTGGAGCGGGTCAAAGGAGGGAGCCGGCACTTCTCCCGTTCTCAGCCCGGGGCGTGTCCCCCACAGAAGCCCAGTTCTTCCTCCAGCGCAGGTCCTGCAGGCAGGAGCCCCCGCCTGGGACGCTGACCAAGGACGTCGGAGGCCAAGGCCAGGACACCAGGCTTCGGGAGCCAAAGGGAAAGACCCCAAGAGGCAGCGCACGCGGGGCAGAGACCACCGGCGGGCCCTGGACACACCCCCGAGGCCTGTCACAGCACGGGGGACTCACACGGCTTCTGTCACGGGAACCCAAGAGTGACCGGGATGTGCACATCTCCACGCAAGCAGGGGCAGGACAGGCTTCACGGTGGGGTCGTCGTGTCCTCAGGGCCTCGCGCTACAGGGTGGATGACAGAGACATCTACATGCGTCTCCATCTACACACAAGTACAGACACACAGACACACAGACACGTATGTATACTCATACAGACACATGCACAGGTATATGCATACATGAACACAGATACCTACATGCCTATGTATATAGATACATGCATTCATGCATAGCCACATAAAGATGCATACATACCTACACATACAGAGACATACGTGTGCATGTTCATACACACAGACATAGATATAAAGATACATACACACATGCCCACACAGAGACATCAATACAAATGCACGTGTGCACGTTCGTACATACACACAAGGACACACAGATACAATACACATTCACACACACAGACATTCACACACACACACATGCACACATACACATTCACACACACATGCACACGTACACAGACATTCACACACGCACACACACAGACTGACTTGCTCCAGGCCTGGTGGGCAAAGAGTTCACAGCGAACCCCTCTCCTCGAGGCTCACGCTGCGCCCGGCGCCAGGGAGCACAGCTGGGGCCCAGAACAGGCAGCGACAAGAACCGAACCTGCGGTGAAAGCCCCACAGACCACAGAGCAGGGCTGTTCACTCGGAGGCACCGGGAGAGCAACTGTTACCATTGGAAGGAAAAATGGACTTTGATCCTCAGCCCACACAATACTCCAAAAGAAAACCCATATAGATTAAAACGTTATTTGAAAAATTGAAACACACGTGAACATTTGCTTGACCTCTCCCGCGAGAAAGTCTCTCCACATGTGAAAGTCAGGGACAAAAACCACAAGAGAGACCAACAGACTTCATCGCATAAACATGTAACGTTCACCACGTGAAGCAAACCAGAAACAGTGGGAGGAGGGATATTTGCAATAAATGCATCGTAGAACAAGTATTTACTCTTCATAAACAAATAGCATTGTTAGTTAAAAAAAGAAGAAGAAGAAATTGCCTAGACCAAAATCGGTAGGGCCAGAGACATTAGTAAGTAATTCGCACGCAGAGAAAACTGAATGTCTGATAAACATGAAAAATGTCCAGCCTTGTAATAAAGCGATGCAAATTAAGCCGCCAAAGAGGCGCCACGTTTTACCTGCCAAGTTGGCAGGGCCTGGGGCCGTGCTCTGGGCGTGGCTGCTTTCTCACTGGCGACCCTCCGCGCTCACGCAGGTGTGATGGAGCCGCAGTATTTCAGGAAAACAGAATTTCGTGATAGGTGGCAGGAGCCTTGACATATTCTCGCCCTTCAAACTTCTAATTTTATGTGAAATCGGACATTTGAAACAAGCTGTGTCTGTAACAAAGAAGGAAGCGGGTTCCCCCATCCGGCAGCCTTTTACGCTCACCGAGACGTGACCACAGGGGCGTCGGAGACGTCGCGCGCAGAGGAACGGGGCAGCTGCCCCTCGGCTCGGAAGCGGCCCGACCGCCGCTGCCCCAGCCGGCCGTGGGACGGTGCGGCGAACGACCATTCTGCTCATTTTCTCTTAATGCTTCCAGACTTTCCCGATGAGAATGAGCTATTTGATAACCAGAAAAATGAATTCTAAAATATTGGAAGTGGGGAAAGACGGCGTGTCTGCCCCAGGACAGCGGCCCTGCCCAGTCCTCCCACGTGCCTCGCCTGTGCCGGGTGACGCGGTGTCCGCCTGGGCGGGACCGAACTTCCCCAAGACGGGAATGGGGATGGTGCGTCTCGGCGTGGAACTGTCGAGGCAGCGGCAGGGGGTGTCGCGTTGTTATCTACGCAACACCTGTACCTGGGCCCCAGGTGAGGCAGAGAGTCAGACGAGCACCCCCGTCGTGAGGTAGGAAAGAGGCTGTTGTCACCCAGGAAGAATGTGCCAGGGCCGGGACTTTCAGACTTCGATTCCTCGCCAGGCCCTGCTGAGGAAGTGTCCGGAGCTGAGTCCCGCCGTGGGGACATGAGCTCGCAGGGGACGAGGCAGAGATGGAGGCGACCCTGGCGGAGAGAAGCCGCGTGGGGAGTGCAGGGGACCCCGGGGCGGGCGGGCAGCGTGCAGGGGTCTGGGGAGGGAGCAAGGCCGGAGCACGACGGGCCCGCGTGCCACCCTGAAGTGGACACAGGCGTGCGTTCAGAAGTCACACTGCCCACCAACGACTGTTGGGTCATCGGCCCCGTGGCACAGGAGTGTCGCTGGGCAGAGATTGCAGAAATCCCTCCTGAGACCGTGAACCCGCGTGGTTCTCCCCGGGCTGACCCGTTCCTCTGAGCAAAGGGTGGGTCGGATCCTGCTTCTCAAACTACGTATCATTTTACTTCCAATCCGTCGTGGACCCAAGTTTTTGTAAAATACGATCAAAGGAAATTATTTTTCAATGAACACAGACGCGAACGTCACGACCGTGTGATCGCACGAGGCTCCCACACTCGTCTCTGTCCTGTGTCGCTGGCACGTGGCGGTGTGTGGTCGGCTCCCACGCGTGGAGCGCCCGTGAGCGGCAGCCGGTGACCACGCAGGGACCTCCACCCCCGGCTCTGGTAGCACAGTCTGTGGACCTGAGGTTTGCGTATTTTATTAGGGCTCTAAGGGGGAGTTTTATTTGAGTCTTTTGAATTTTGCAAATCTAACGATTTTTTCCAACCATTAGCCAGATCATGTTAAATTTGCATTAAAATTTTCTTTGATTTGGGGAGAGAGGTTAAAAGTGCTGTCAGTGTGCGCCTGGGCACCCTTCCTCGTGGCGCCCCAGCCTGGGAGGCCCCCCGGGAGCGCGGCGCGGCGTTCCTCACGCTGATGGGTGCTGCAGCCTCCGGTCACCCCGCGGGACCCTGGATCCTCTGCCCGGAGCTAGGATCCGCGGCTGGCCTGCCGTGCACAGAGCAAACTGAGGTCCCCAGAAGGAAGATGCTGGAACACACCCCCAACAGGGGCTGCCCCGGGCTGCATCACCCGCCGCTGGCTTCCAGGAACTGTTGGAACTAAAAGAATCTTCCCGCGCCCTCAGAACGGCTTTCCAGTGGATCTACTTTGGCTCGCGCTAAGTGGAAAGCGGGGTCCCCTGCACAGCAGCAGACCGCCCGAGCCCTCGGCCCCACCCAGCGAGGTCCCTGAGGCTGTGAGGGTGCCCGTGTGACAGACAGCGGACTGGGGCCGGAAGAGCAGAGTAGCGAGGTCGTAAAAGCACACGTGGCACTGGGCGTTGCAGACGCTGTTCGAAAGGCGTCATGCGGACGGCCCTGCGTCCGTCCCGGTTTCGTAGTGCGCCGCGCCAGGGCTGCGTGAGGACGGGCAGCGCCTCCTCCGTGGGTCCAGTTTCCCTCGTTAAGCTGAAGCAAACGGAATTGTGACGAAGGCCATGAAAGACTGCGGCGGTCCGGGCAGAGTGGACCAAGTCAATTCTCCTGTCGCGTCCTCGGAGCGGCGGGGGGTGGGGGGGTCCCGCGCCGCAGACCTCGCGTCCTCATGAGCCCTATCTGGGGACAGTGTTTCCTCGCCGTGGAAACCGTCCACTCAGCTCTCCTGATCCCACCCGGGGTCCAGGGGGTCAAAAGATCCCATCAACAGCATCTGGGCAGTTGACAAAATACTTCAGCCTCCAGTGGATATTTTGTTTCACAAATTCCACCAAAAATGGCCCAAAATGCAGCCAGCTGGCCGAAGGCTCCATGGGAAACCCTCCTCCTCCGATCTCCGTCTCGTCAGCTCGGCCAAAAATCCACGTGGCCGCTTGGGCCACGTGTTCAAACGGATGGCGCCCCACCCAGCCTGCCCCCGCCCGCCCTGTGCGGGTTCTCCTGCGCTTCCCTCCGTCTAGACGGTGACGGTGACGTGCCACGTGGCCACACGTCTGACCCTTCTCGGGCAGCAGTTACTCCCGTTTAACGGAGCCGACACGCGGGCGCTTACGTGGGATTACAACGTATCAATAACCGCGACGACCTGGAACACCGAACAGGCTGTGTTCTAATAACAGAATCGATAGTTCCTGGAGGTGGGGCTTGGTTCTTTACCACGCACGGAAACGGCGGCGGCGTGGCGCTCTCTCTGTCTGGGCTGGATGCGTCGCCCGGCGGGTGGGTGGTTCGGGGTCTGGGTGCATCTTGCCTGGCTTGTGCTCGTTCGTTTGTTTCCTTGTTTTCACTACAAGAAACTATGGCATAAAACAAATTAAAAAAAAAAAATCATTTTCCTACAAGCCACGTCTGTCCTGGACGGTCTGAAACGGAATCTTTCACGTTAATCTAACACCTCGCATCGTCAGCCTGCCACACGGTCACCCCGCGGCGGCGGCGTCTCCACTGCACAGCGGGGGGCGGGGCCAAGCCTGTGTCTGCACACGCGGAGGAACCAGCGAAGCCGCCTACACGACCAGACGCCGCGAGTCGCCGCGTCCTTGTGCCGCTGTTCCCCGGGACCTGCCTGCTTGCTGGGTCCAGGCTCCCACTCTCCCCTCCCCTCAGAGGCGGATGCCGTTGGTGTCCCTGAGCAGAGGCGGGGACCCACGGCGCTTCCTGAAAGTGGTCCCAGGGCTAAAAGCAGAACCTCCACATCCTTCCCCAATAAAAACGAAGAATCACCCTTCAGAGAAACGCTCGGTGTTCTGGAAGGATCTTCGGTGGACGAGCCCTTCATGCGCTGCTCAGTGTCCTGTGTCTCTTTGAAACTCCTGGACTGACCGTCACATTCAATAAACACCCCGCGCGGGTGACAAATGTAATTCTCACCTAAACTGCTTCCTTGTCGTTCTCGTACAAAGACTTCGCCTCTTTGAAATAAAGCTCCTTCCCTCCCTGCCTCTCTCTCTGCTGATGCGGGGGATGCGGGCAGAGCCTGTTCCCACTGGTCCTGGCACGTCCCTCCGTGCGGGAAGGGCCGGCGCGCGGGTGGCACAGGAAGGACCTTCGTGAGGCTTGGGGAGTCCGGCACGTCCTGGGTTGGTCGCTGGGGTGGGGCTGACAGCGGGACCCGTGGCCAGGGTCCGGCACAGTCCTCCGAGTCTAGTCTGGGGCGAGCCCAGATGCGGCCCCAGAACGCCCACGAGGGCCCAAGCTCCTGCGCGGTCAGTCAGGGTCGGGGGCCAGTGAAGACCGCCTCTGACTCCCGCCGTGCATGGCCCCCAGCTGCAGACCTGAGCCCACTCCCAGCACCGCAGCCCAGAGGAAAAGCACCTCATCTTTGGAAAATGCCACTCGTAGTGTTTCTATCCCATTTTGTCTCTGATCACAACAAAGAGAATGTCCCCAAAGGGTCACAGGGTTCAGTGAAAATCCTACAAGCTTTTCCAGAACAAATAACAGACCCTGACCCCCGGCCCCTTCTTTGCATAAGAATTAAAGTCGGTGGCAGGAGTCGCTGCTCGTGGCAACCGGGACGACACAGCCGCAGCTTCGGATTTAAAACTGATTTTTTTCCCCCTTAAGAAACCAGAAGAAAAGGGGGGCTGGAAGCTCATCTGCATTACAGATCAGGCCTCTCCGAGAGATCAGTCATCCATAATTCATCACACGTTTCCTGTAGGCGCTGGAGACAGCCTGATCCTAGCAACCGAGTCATAGCAACCAGGGAGCCAATCGGCCGCCCCGGCCAGTGCGGAGCAGGGAGGGGCGGGGGAAGGGGGGATGAGGAGGAGGAGGATGAGGATGGGGACGGGGCAGGCAGGGGCTCAGGCCTGAGGAGGCGACTCGGAGCTGCGTGAAATACTCGCTAGAGAGAGAAGAAGCCAGCCCAGGTTTTTATGAAGGGCGGCGGCGGCCACCGTGCTCGCGGCCTCATGCACGCAGAGCCCTGCCTTCCAAACTGAAAATGTCTCCCCTCACTAGCAGGTGTCTTCACCAGAGCCGGCAACTTTGGGCGGCGCCTGCCTGCGCCCGCTCGGCCGCGGTGGGGAGACGCTTGCTCCGGTGCGGGTGCGACTCCCACGCCCCCATCCGGCTCCGGCACCTGCTGGGAAGTGTCCCTGACGCCTCCGCGGCTGGGGCCTCCCCCAGTGCTGGGTCCACTCAGTTCTGACCATTTCAGCGCGACTGGGTTTGCGGCAACGTGAGAAGGTCGCTCCACCCCACTTGGCGTCTGTGCGAAACACGCTGGGAGAGGCTGCGTAGCCCCCGCTCCGGCCAGGGACGCCCCGCCAGAGAGGGCGCGA
>NW_012151629.1:18865-19160 GCF_000956105.1 Propithecus coquereli | reverse complement strand
GAGAGTCACACTGCCTGGGCACTCTTACCCCAGTGTAAGACCATCCAACTGTGTTTACATACCTGCATCTGGGATTATTTTAGTCATGCTTCCGGGGCTGCAAAATGAACATCTTCCAACATGCTTACTGTATTAATAATAACAACTACTGGTATTTCTGCAGCGCTTCACTGCACTCAGGATTTTGTCACACACCTTGTCTCATTTGAATCTCACAACTACCCTGTAGAATAGTAATTAGTAGTGCTTTTATTTCCACTTTGCATACAAGGACATTAAAACCAAAAAAAAAAAA
>NW_012151629.1:3334-4810 GCF_000956105.1 Propithecus coquereli | reverse complement strand
CCACAGAATGGAAAGTTTAAGACTATCTCTGGAAGCATGAACTCAGAGAGCATAAGAACTGAATAAAAGTCACAGGGACCATGCGTTTTGGTACAGATAAGTGGTCTTTATGCTGACAGTATATTTCCCAGTTCATGGGAGCCAAGCGCCCTGAAATCCTGCATCTACATATGGCTAAAGGTTGTCATCTTGGGCACCTCTTGGGCATTGCCAAGGGCTGATTTTGTGCACAAGGAGAGATGTGGCTGTGTTCTTTGCATAATATGGAATGTATAATAGCTCTACATTTCCTTCTGGTGAGAGGTTTGCTTTTTAGGATGTAGATGGCCATCACCTTGGCTCAGATCTGTTCTCTGCTTTGCCTGTCCCCGAATACTAGCCCATCGGTCTTTGTATATTCCGCAGTCTCTGTGGCCAAGAAAGGAGGACAGGGTCTGTCAGCAACCTCAGAGGAGATTTGATTCTAGGCAGATTCCATCCCTTTGCTCTCCCCTTTGTGCCTGCTCTAGTTGGACTGGAGACGTTGGATCCTACCAAGAAGCATCTCATTCGCGTTGACGGCCCATTAACACAACATATAACCCAAGGAGGAACACAACAATAAATCATCAATCACGTAATTAAATAAATAGAGGCTTCTTGTCTAAAAGTGGGATAGCACACAGTTGGCGAAGCATTATTTAGTTCAAGCCAAGCTAATATTGTTAGAGTAAACATTAAGGCAGGTGAATGTGCCGCCTCGAAATATTAATTATACACCATGTTGGCACAGATAATAAAGGTTCACGCGTGGCCTTCTTTTCAGGGGAAATGCTGAAATATGTTACAAAGCAACACTCTGAATAATTCAAGAGACTTGAATCTCAGCAGGAGGTCTCGACTGACATCTAAGCCATGGCATCCGTTTTTAACCCCATCACTGATTTCTTCTCTTCTTCAAAGGGCTCTGAACACCAAGTCTCCTTGTGTATTTAATGGCACATTTGAATTGAAACGTATCAATATGTAATTTGGGAAAAGTTCAGAAATCTGGACTCAGATGTGTAAGAACTTTTGAAATCACAGACCTTGGTATGAAGCAAAGTCTGTGTCCTCCTACCTGGTTACCTTGGATGAGTTACTCTAAGTTTCTGAGCCTCCCTCTCCTCCTTGATACATTGAAGAAACTAGTGCCTGTCTTGCAAGGTTGTTGCAAGAATTGGAAATTGTATATTTACTACACTTAGAATATGGTAGTCTCATAGTTGGCATTGTAATTATGATAATGAAGCCATGGTTGTTAGTCATATAAACTTTGGTTTTGTGAGTTCTGGGAGATAGCAGGCATCTCCTTAATAACTGTTATTATTCCTAATTTTTATTACATATCTGACTTCTCCATAGCCCTGCATGGACTCTGAGTAGAAGGCTGTTGTGTGGAGTCTTTATTTACCCACTGGACAGGGGATTCTTCCAATGCTGTCTCAAAAGAGAAAA
>NW_012151629.1:469-884 GCF_000956105.1 Propithecus coquereli | reverse complement strand
TATTATTTCATTACAATTCACATAAAAATCCTATGGCAGGTACGATTATCACTTTTACTATTTCCATTTAATAGGTTGAAAAAAATGAAACTCAGGTAAGATACCATATATGAGTGGCACTTTGAGGAAACAGCAGAATTGGGGTTTGAAACCAGGAGCTCTGGCTTCAAGCTCACATTGTGAAGCACTCTGTCTGTTACCTATCAGCATTGCTTCAACAGCTGAAGCAAGGTTTTAGGTGTGTAAGCAAATAGTGGGTGAACACTTCTATATGCCTCCGTACTCGGCTGACTTTCAGAGTGTGCTTTTGGTAGTACTTCCTTGGAATGGTTAGATTGGAATCCTGGTGCTTTAAGTTCTACTGGAACCATCAGCCATTCCTGGGCATTCATTTTCAAGGCAATGCTTCTCATTA
>NW_012151629.1:0-419 GCF_000956105.1 Propithecus coquereli | reverse complement strand
TATTATTTCATTACAATTCACATAAAAATCCTATGGCAGGTACGATTATCACTTTTACTATTTCCATTTAATAGGTTGAAAAAAATGAAACTCAGTTAGGTAAGATACCATATATGAGTGGCACTTTGAGGAAACAGCAGAATTGGGGTTTGAAACCAGGAGCTCTGTCTTCAAGCTCACATTGTGAAGCACTCTGTCTGTTACCTATCAACATGGCTTCAACAGCTGAAGCAAGGTTTTAGGTGTGTAAGCAAATAGTGGTTGAACACTTCTATATGCCTCTGTACTCGCCTGACTTTCAGAGTGTGCTTTTGGTAGTACTTTCTTGGAATGGTTAGATTGGAATCCTGGTGCTTTAAGTTCTACTGGAACCATCAGCCATTCCTGGGCATTCATTTTCAAGGCAATGCTTCTCATTA
>NW_012151628.1:3669-3960 GCF_000956105.1 Propithecus coquereli | reverse complement strand
TATATCAAATCATTCTAAAAATATCTAAAATGTTGATTCTGTTGCCATGATCTTTTGTGACAATGTCAATACTAGTTGTCTGAGACATATTTTGACATAGTAAATCACATCAAACTATTCCAATGACTTTCCCATTGAATCAATAGTTATTAGGTCACATTTAGTCTTAAGAAGTCAAGATTTCCTCGTAAAATCGACAATATTCATTCTACTACTGAATCTTGTCAGTTTCTGCTGAACCAATAGTAATTGGGTGATAACAGTAGCCCAGTTTAGCAAAAGGGCTAAAAT
>NW_012151628.1:1638-3619 GCF_000956105.1 Propithecus coquereli | reverse complement strand
TTAAATTTATAATTGAAGCATAATAATTCTACATAGTTATAGGGTTCACTATGATGTTTCAATGCATTTATTCATAGTGCAATGATCGAATCTGGGCAATTACCATCTCCATCACTTTAAACATTTAACATTTCTTTGTGGTGACAATATTCAAAATCCTCTTCTAGCTATCTTGAAATATACAATGCATTGTTACTGGCTATAGTCACCTTACTTTGTAATAAAACACCAGAACTCTTCTTCCTGTCTAGTTGTAACTTTGTACCCATTGACCAACCTCTCCCCATCTCTCCACCTCCCTACCGTTCCCCAGCCTCTGATGACCACCATTCTAATGTTTCCAAGTATTTGGACTTTTTCTAGATTCCACCTGTGAGAGAGATCATGTGGTGTTTGTCTTTCTGTGCCTGGCTTATTTCATTTAGCATAATATCCTCCGGGTTCACCCATGTTGTGCAAATGGTGTTTTCTCATATTGTTGCCAATACCCGCTTTGCTTTCCCTGTCAGATTACAAACCACCTGTGGAAAGGAATATTGGAGTGTATTTTTTATTGATTCTCCACATTGCCTAGATCAATGCTGTCTGTCTAATAAGCCTTCAATAAACAGTTACAAAATAACTACAGGAAGAGATAGAGGGTCTTATTGTATCCTTAAGAAAGCTGCACTTAAGTCATGTAAAATTTTTAAAGATAAACTCTGAATAAAATTTCATTCTATTATTCCATTGACTTCCTCAGAGATTAGTTTTATGTCATAGATGTACAGGGGTAAAACGTTATGTGAATTTTCACAAAGAAGAGAGATTTTCATTTTTTCATCCATTCATTCATCAATTCAATGCACATGAATTGAGCACTTACCGTGAATCGGACACTATGATTAATACGAATGTAATGAAAATAAAAGACAGGCCTTATTCTCAAAATGCTCCAAGTCTAGTTGGGAGAAGAGGAGTCAGCAAACTGAACTGACAGCAAAGGGAGACTAAGTGAGAGGGAGGGTGGGAGCAGAGGACTGAACTGGTATCCATTACTAGACTGTTATTGTTTGGGGTTAAAATAAATTTACCCAATTTTGTTTTGTTTTTCACACCCAGCAGTGACCATGTGCTCTGAAACTCATGCGTGTACTCGGTTTCACTAGCACATGGATTAGTTTTTTTCTTTTTAAAATAATGCTCAGTTTGCATGTGAAATAAGAGAATTGGATGGGACTCAGACATAAGTTCATTGCACCAGGAAGATTTATATTAATACATACCTATTTCTGCTTTGTTTGGAACACATCACAAAGTCTCCCATTTCATAATGGAATATTTACAAAATTAAATAGTTCATCAAAATTAGAAAATTAGTTACGTTTTGATTATAATTACTCTTTAAGCCAAGCCTGCAGGCATGACACTTGGTGCTATCAGATACACAGCAGTGACAAAGGCAGGGGTCAGTCCCATTGGTCCACCTGTCATAAGTACAAGCTCATTAGGCTTTTTGTTTTAACCAGTCTCAGGTGTGCAGTGCCAGTGGGTCAGGCAGTCATATCCGATCTAGAGTTAGAAATGAGATCATGATTGAAGAACCAAGGCATTTTCCCCTATCAAAACATAAAAACCCTTGGATGAAGGGGCACATAAAACTTAATGTCATTAGCATCTTGGGGGACACTTGTTTACATATATTCTCTCATGTGAAAAAATTGAATTTAATAGTGGTAAAAGCAAAAAGAAGTGTAAAAATGGGAAGGAAATTGCTGGAAGAAGTCCAAAAACAATAGAACAACCTCTTCTGCTTTGTAATTTTGCCTTCAGAACCTGACTCTTAGACAAGGAGAATTTGGCTCCAAAAAGTAACTTTTCAAAAACTTGTCCTTCTCACTCCCAAACTGAAATTTAAAGTGATGTGACTGATAGATATTTTACTTATGTCTTTAGGTAGGACCATGAAAGCAACATAATTGCAGGGTTTTCTGGTTGGTTT
>NW_012151628.1:1056-1588 GCF_000956105.1 Propithecus coquereli | reverse complement strand
AATGGTCTGAGGAACGGCAGAGGCAAGATCTACATTAATTCATTACAAAACAGTTTCTCCAAAAGCAGGTATTGTGAATAATGGTGGAAGACACATAATTATACAGAAATGGTGTGTTTGACAATAAGAACAGCAAAGACATGGTTCCTGGACCCAGACAGGGTAAGGTGGTGCCTGGACCCTCTGAGGAATTTTCATGTGCACTGATAGGAGTATACGCAAACATTCAAGATCTTCTTTTCTATTCATGAAGTCCAAAGTCTTCCTCAGCGAGTCACCATACCTCACATGGGCTCATGAATTTTGAAAGTCACATTTTTATTGCACTTCTTTTGATTCTGAAAACTAAAAACTTCAGACAGAAATGGAGAGGAGTAAGGATTTCCAGGGTAAAGGGCATAGTATAGAACAGAATTTGCCTACAAATCTATGCTTCCTATATATGTGGTAGTACAATGTGTTTAGTTGTTTTTTAATATATTTTATTTTTAGATCAGTGTTAGGTTCACAGCAAAATGGAGCTTAGAGTTCC
>NW_012151628.1:0-1006 GCF_000956105.1 Propithecus coquereli | reverse complement strand
TCCACTCAATGATAACCCATTAGTCCACTGATTCATGAATGGATTAATCCATTCATGAGGGCAGAGCCCGTGTGACCTAATTGCCTCTTACAGGCTCCCCCTCTGAATACTGCCATCTTGGGGATTAACTTTCAACACCAGTTTGGAGTGGGAAAAATATTCAAACCAGAGCACTTGTACTCTTACTGGATCACAAACAAGTCAACTTTTCTACTCCAACTTATTCTACAAGTGTCACTTTTACTCTCTCTACGTGGTGACACTGCTTTGTTGTGGGACAATGGAAAAAATGCATATAGCAAATATAACTGGTTTCCCCCTCAGTTATTCAACTAAAATGCATGTGATGTACTCATTTAGTTGTAAAAGGAAACGAATTTCAGACAAAATTCCTGCTGAGGAGAAAATAAATGTAACCCCTATTATGATTCAGTTATCCTTTAATTATTGCGTTACATCATGTGAGGATATGTGGCAGGCACTTGTTCAAAGGGAAACCAGAGTCTCTGGGGTTCACACAGATTTTTAGAAGCATATCTGGGAAGGGATTTTTTTTAAATAATTTTTCAGGTTCTAAAATTGTTGGAAAGCCAGAAAACAGACTTGAAGAAGAATGAAATGTTGTATTACCTTTAGAAATGGTTACATTCTAGAAAAATCACTCATCAGGTAGATTTTTCTTCTATCAGTGCAATTTATTTTTAAGGCACCAGGAGGATTCGACACTGAACGCAAAGATACTATATATGTTGTTATAGAGTACATACTTATTCTGTGGTTTGTCCTTCCC
Source organism: Propithecus coquereli (assembly GCF_000956105.1). Classification (NCBI taxonomy): domain Eukaryota; kingdom Metazoa; phylum Chordata; class Mammalia; order Primates; family Indriidae; genus Propithecus; species Propithecus coquereli. The sequence goes on along the minus strand of NW_012151628.1, from coordinate 216 downwards.
CAGCCTCCACTGCTGTTCACGCAGAAATGTCTTCAGTGATCTAGCCACAGCAAGGAATAGCACTCACCAGCAAGTGAAACCTTGAACTCATGGCTTTCCAGCACCCGAAAGATCTCGGTTGGAAGAAAGGCATATTTAGGAAGCATTGCCTGAGTGCTTTGTAGTCTTTTTGTTTCTCTTATCTAGATACTCTCAAAGTGTGAGCTAAACATAAAA
>NW_012151627.1:14103-14469 GCF_000956105.1 Propithecus coquereli | reverse complement strand
ATTCAGGATTCCATCATGATCTCTAATTGAAGCCTTAATTTTTTTAATGCATGGATTATTCTAATATTGAAAAGATATTTATTGAATGCTTTGTAAGTACCTGACACTGCTAAATTCTAGGAATAAAAATATGAAAATATTAATGTCATACTGTTTTGCTCTTAAAGAGAACATAATCTAGTAAAGAATATAGCCAAATGAATATTATCAAGAAGTATATATGGTGCATATCAAGAGGTATTAAGAGAGTTGTTATAAGTTGGTTCACTAATGTATCCCCAACACTTAACATAGTTTCTGCCACAGAGTAGTCATTTCATAATCATATACAATATTGCTTGTTTTATGCATGATTATTGTGAATGA
>NW_012151627.1:11108-11517 GCF_000956105.1 Propithecus coquereli | reverse complement strand
ACACACACACACACACACACACACACATACACACACACACACAGGCTCCTTGCATTTAAGTAAGAGCTTCTAGTAGAATTTTACTCATAGAAATGTGTTCAGTAAGAAAGTAACATTTCACTATTTCAAGCTTGGCTAAATTATTTTCGGTGACATCCACTATGTTCTTTTGTATGGTTTAGGTCAATGCCTTGTCTGTGTTTGTTCATAATTCTATTTTCACTTTTACCTTTATGGATGTATAAAAATAGACATAGGTATTAAGAGACACTGTATAATTTTGATTTGGATTCTCAGTAAAGTGGGGTGTCTTGAGTTTTAATACATCAATAGCCAAGGACAATAAGATCATAAAAAGTGACCACAAGGTGATTTCAAGTATGATCTTCCTTATTCTGAAACCTGGTTT
>NW_012151627.1:952-1263 GCF_000956105.1 Propithecus coquereli | reverse complement strand
TCCTTAAGGTTTCATGCCTTAGGTTTAAGTCTATTATCCATCTTGAATTGATTTTTGTGAGAGGTGAGAGCTAAAAATAGAAATACCATTCGATCTAGCAATAGCACTATTAGGCATCTACCCAAAGGAGCAAAAAAATTCTATAATAAAGACATCTGCACCCGAATATTTATGACAGCACAATTCACTATTGCAAGGATGTGGAAACAACCCAAATGCCCATCAATTGATGAGTGGATTATTAAAATTTGGTATATGTATACAATGCAATATTACTCAATCATAAGAAACGACAGTGATCTAGCACCTCT
>NW_012151627.1:0-902 GCF_000956105.1 Propithecus coquereli | reverse complement strand
GAAATGAACAGAAACTTTTCAAAAGAAGACAGAATAATGGCCAGCAAACATATAAAAAAAATGCTCAACATCTCTAATCATTAGAGAAATGCAAATAAAATCAGTTTTTGATAGATATCACTAAACCTAAACATTTTAAGAGCATAAAGTACCATTCATAGCAGTATTTTGAAGACTTTCTGAAGTTAAAGAACTATGACCAAAACATACAAATTGTGATTTTACTTTTTAACTGACTCTATTTTAATGTTATTTGTAATTTTAGAATGTAATTGCCAAGACTTACTTAAGGGAAAAAAGTAAATATACTCGTCTTATTAAAATATTCTTAGTGGTTTCATTCACTGAAGCCTTATCCGACTTCTGTCACTGATCCCTAAAATTAGGGATGCCAGGGTCACTAAAATGGAAATTTCAAAAAGAGCTCATTTTGAGAGATTTCAAGCACTTTAAGAAATACCATGTGATTCTGGATTAAAACATTACAAAATCTTGGTCAAATCTGTAAGGATTTGCTCCCTTTAATTAAAAACTAAACAAAACCAATTAAAATGCATTTTCTTTTAAGTGATCTGTGTCTGGAATCAAAATGCATGTTGTTCAGATAACATCAAAGTGTTGTGGTCTGTGGATTATTTGCAATAATTCTTAGAAGAAAATTAGGCATAATGATTAGTGTATTGGTAATTCTTATGATAATTCTTCACGCCATGATGAAGAAAAAGGAATCTAATGTAACATCAGGCAGGAAATTTCAACTCCCTGAACCTCTGGTGCCTTTCAGCTCAGGAGAAATTTAAGATAATTTCAGGTCAAATGTTTGATCAACATCATTACAACTCTTGGTGGGACTGCAAACTAGTGCAACCTCTATGGAAAGGAGTATGGAGATACCTAAAAGA
>NW_012151626.1:10805-11119 GCF_000956105.1 Propithecus coquereli | reverse complement strand
TATGACTAAAAAGAACATTAATACATATATGCAGTTCTGAGTTTGATAAATATGCTATTAATAGGATTTTATGATTTTCATTAAGTAAAAAAAAAATAGCTAAGGTAAAAATCCATTCGAAAGGAAAAGACTTGAAATTATCTTTTCAACTCTGTGGAAACAGACATGATATTATGTGTAAATACAAAGAAAGAAAATTGAATAAAAGCTATGAAAAAATCATATGAAAGAGACTAAACGTATTTTCACATCAGAACTAGAGAGAAATAAATCATTAGTATTTTGTAAGCAGAATACTCTAAACACAGAATTAT
>NW_012151626.1:8447-8976 GCF_000956105.1 Propithecus coquereli | reverse complement strand
ATGAAAATATATAATAATTTGAGTATTTCTGGTGTGGTTATACAGGCACTTTTTTCTAATGCAGGGCTATAAATTTTTATATTCCTTTTGAAGTTTATACCAAGGAATTTTATCAAAGTGTACATCCTAAATCATAAAAATGAATATACTCTTTGAAAACAAAAGTAAATGTCTGTGATTTTACCATAAAAATATATAATAATTTGAGTATTTCTGGTGTGGTTATACAGGCACTTTTTTCTAATGCAGGGCTATAAATTTTTATATTCGTTTTGAATTTTATCTCAAGGAATTTTATCAAAGTGTACATCCTAAATCATAAAAATGAATATACTCTTTGAAAACAAAAGTAAATGTCTGTGATTTTACCATAAAAATATTCAAAGAAGTGTCATGGATTTATGTACCTAAGTTTCATTGTAGCATTTTTTATCTTTAAGTAACACTGGAAAATTAGACGTACCATAGTAGAAAACTGCTACACTATATTATTGTGCTTTCAAGCAATAGAATTAAAGGGTGCCAAAAT
>NW_012151626.1:6022-6837 GCF_000956105.1 Propithecus coquereli | reverse complement strand
TATAAAGTCATAATATAGGTTTGAAAAGTACAAAATGTTGTAGTATTAGTACTGTGAAAGTGCTAATTATTCAATATTTAGGATATCTGTCTTGCTTTGTGTAATAAAACCACTTGAATTTACAGAAGTTATGCTTTTTTTCTTTTCTTTTCTTTTTTTCTGAAAAACTTCAGGATTTAGATTGTGGAGGAATTAAGGAAATATAGAAAAGTCATATGCTTTTTATAGCTATGCCAGTGGAAGTCTGCCTAAGGAGATCGGTATTCTATAATGGTCATCTGGATCATGCTACTGTCTGATTTAGGAAACAGAATTAAATAGATAAAAGCTTTAAATTGAAAGATCCTGCTACCTTTCTGCTAGGTTTTATTAGCATAATCTGATAGAAATGGTGAAGGCAGAGTTCAGCCATGCAGTTTAGAGGAAAGAGAAGTCTTATAGATTGAAATAGTTCCAAAAATCTGAATGGAATAATTCAACAAAGCCCTGAAATATCAGTATACTACAGTCACAATTCTCGATTTAGATAACAAAATGGGCTACTGGATTTGGAAATATTACCAAGTTTTAGTTTGTTTTTGTTTATTTGTTTTATTTTTCTGATGTGTTAATCTGCTTTTATTTATTTTCCAACTTATCATCTTAACAATAAAAAATTAAGCATGCCCATTGATATGCAAAGGTAAGTATACATTGGAATATTACCATATTAGTATTCTGAAAAAAATGACTAAATATAACCAGCATTTTAATCAACATTTACATATTTTGAGTAATGGTCATTTTTATTAGAGAAATTTTGAAGATATATCAAA
>NW_012151626.1:0-472 GCF_000956105.1 Propithecus coquereli | reverse complement strand
CACAATTCACAATAGCAAAGATGTGGAAACAACCCAAGTGCCCATCAATATATGAGTGGATTAGTAAGATGTGGTATATGTATACCATGGAATACGACTGAACTACAAAAAACAATGGTGAACTAGCACCTCTTATATCTCTTATATTATCCTGGATAGGGCTTGAGCACATCCTTCCAAGTGACGTAATCCAAGAATGGAAAAACAAGCACAACATGTACTCGCCATCAAATTGGTACTAACTGATCAACACTAAGGTGCTCACATGGTAGTAATATTCACTGGGTGCCGGCTTCGTGAGGGGTTGGTAAACTCACAATTAATGGAAGCAGAGTGCACTGTATGGGAGAAGGGCGAGCTTGTAGCCCTGGCTTGGGCGAGGCAAAGGCATTACATGTAACCAAAATATTTGTACCCCCATAATATTCTGTAATAAAAAAAAATAGGCAAGAGATTTGAATAGAAATTTCTC
>NW_012151625.1:4738-5652 GCF_000956105.1 Propithecus coquereli | reverse complement strand
CTTTGCTATAATGTCTAAGGTCACTAACAAAAGAAAAGAGTATATAACTTCCAAGCTAACATAAGGGGGGAAATGTGGAACAATAAAACTACTTCGTAAATTCTTAAAAACAAGAGAAAAAGGAAGACAGAGCAGTTGACAAAAGGAAAAAGCAAATAGTAAAATGACATATGCAATTACATTAAATGCAAATGGATGAAATGTTCTAATTAAGAGTATCAGATTGGATTTTAAAAGTTCAATCATGTTGTTTACAAAACAGAATCTAAAACATTATGATAAACCAGAGTGGAATAAGATACTTTAACACATAAGCAACAAAGGTCTCAGATTCAAAATATATAAAGTGTATTATACCATTGAATGGTTATACTATAATTTATTTATCCATCACTTGTTGATGGATATTTGGGTGTTTACAGTTTTAGCTATTACAAATAAAGCTGTAATGTACATTCATGTTCAAGTCTTTATATGAACATATGCTTTAATTTCTCTTAATCCTTAGGATTGAAATGGCTGGGTGATACAGAAGACAGGTGTATGTTTAAATTTTTGAGAAACTATCAAATTGTTTTCCAAAGTGGTTGTACCATTTTACATTCCTACCAGCAGTGTTTAAGTTGCTCCACATTTCTTGCCAATACTTGGTATGGTCAGGTTTTTCAGTGCAGATAATTCTAACAGGTGTCTAGTAAATTTATTTGCAGTTCTCTGATGACTAATGATGTTGCACATCCTTTCTTATGTTTATTGGCCATCCACAAATCTTCTTTCATGAAGTCTCTTTCAAAATTTTCCTGTTTCTTTAAATTGGATTATTTTCATATTATTGAGTTTTGAGATTTATTTTTATATTCTGAACACATGTCCCTTATGAGATATGTGATTTACAAATATTTTCTCCCATTCTT
>NW_012151625.1:1280-2758 GCF_000956105.1 Propithecus coquereli | reverse complement strand
GGGGTTTTTTTAATTTTATTTTTTGCTTTCTGCTTTTGGTACTTTTTATATGATGTTCTACTGTTCAGTAGACTACCTAGTTTCTGACTAAAAGTCTATTTAATTCTCACCTTTGCTCTTCTCTATGTAATGTTTCCTTTGTCTCTAGCAGGTCCCAAGATTGTGTCTTATTTTATTCTCAGCAGTTTGGTTTTGATGTATCTAGGGGTGTGTGTGTGTGTTTATGCTGCTTGGGGTCCTCTGAGCTTCTCGGATCTAACGTTTGTTGTTTTTCATTAATTTCAAAAAAATGTTGGTCATTATTTCTTCAAATAGCTTTTCTTCCCTGTTTCCTCTTTTCTCATTCTGGACCCCAAATGCATATATATTCGATCTCTTTATATTGTCTCAAAGCTATTGGATGTCCTCTTCTAATTTTTTTACTCTTTTTTATCTTTGTGTTTCAGTTTGGATAATTTCTATCTTCAGGTTCCCCCATTCTTTCCCCAACTGTGTCCAAACTGCCGATAAGCCCATCAAAGGAATGGTTCATTGCTGATATCATCCTTTTTATTTCTAGCATTTCCATTTAATTGTTTTACAGTTCCTCTCTCCACTGAAAATCCTTCGTGTCCATGCATGTTGTTTTTCCACTGGATTTAACATATTAATCATAGTTACTTTAAATTCCCTAATATTTCCAACATCTGAGTCACTTCTGATACTATATGATACTAGATCTGTTGTTTGCTTTATGTCTTGGTAAATTATTTTTCATTATTTTTCCAAATTCCTAGAAATTTTTGATTGAATGCTGGATATTTAGTGAAAATGGAGGCAATGGTATTTATGCTCAGAAATGGACATGCCTCCTCTCCTAGGCTGTTAGTATAGGAGACTGAATAAGTCTAGTCAGTAGTTGAACTGAATTTGAGTTTTGATGTTGCCATGGAAATCTTCACAGCAGCAAAGGTTTCAAATTCCTCCGATTGTTACCTCACTTTTAACGTGCAAATTGGGATGCCAAAGGGTTTTCCTCAGCGTTCCCGTTCCAAGCAGGGGTCTCTCTCCACACCCTGTGCGTTCCCTAGCAGTAGACTACTGTTGCTCATTACTACATGCTAGGCTAACGGTAGATGTAGGGGATTCTCAGTGATCTTGTTCCAGCCCCACCTCAGGCAGGGCCTGTAAGCCTGGGCCTCACGAATGGAGCTTCATCACTGTTCCCACCCTATAACTTTGTATCTTGAGGGGTACAAAGAGGAAGGCGTCTTTGGCAGGGTCAAGTTTCTTCCCCCTTCCCTACTGCTAGCAGACCTCTGTGTATATCAGTGCAGAGTCCTGGGTCTAACCTCTCCACCCCTCCTCAGGGTCAAAAGGCTTATTCTTCCACCCTTCTCCCAGAAGTAGTGATCTTCATGTGGTCCTGGAGGCAGGTGGGTTTTGTTCTTACCACTGGCACAGAAGCAATGGATCTTCACCTGGGTTCTAGAAGCAGG
>NW_012151625.1:0-270 GCF_000956105.1 Propithecus coquereli | reverse complement strand
CCTTATATACATAAAGTACTTTAATACAGTATTTTTCATAATTTTGTACATGAAGCAAAGTTTTAACTGTGTTTTGACTATGACCCATCACATGAGGTCAGGTGTGGAATTTCCATGTGTAGCTTCATGTCAGTGCTCAAAAAGTTTCAGATTTTAGAGCATTTGGATTTTGTATTTTCAAATTAGAAATGCTCAACCATTGTATTGTTTGTCCACTTAACTGTACTATTTGAGACAGGACTTAGTAAAGTTAAACTTTTTATTCACAAA
>NW_012151624.1:8098-8518 GCF_000956105.1 Propithecus coquereli | reverse complement strand
GATGTGTTGAGTCACCCATGACCTAGAGGCTACAGTTTGGAGATAATTTTTGGAGATAATTTTTAAAAATTAACTAATTAAAGGTATCTTTTATAGGAAAGACAATGGCTCAGATTTAGACATGCTTCCTACTATTCTCTTTCTCTGTCTCTTCTCTCTCGCAGTTAGTAACACAGAAGGCTCGGTGTCTGGGCTGGGAAGGGCACTTCTTGATGGGTGCAGGAAAAGGCAGGCTGACTGGAGGGAAGGGGGCAAAACACTCCTTAGTTTGGATACTATGTAGGAATTCTTCAACCCTAATATAACATGATGATAAAACTAGACTCAGGATTTCAGAGTAGTGTGTGGGTGAAAATAATTACTCCTTGGTGAGCCAAGTGTTATGGGGTCCAAAAATAATTTGTTGAATGCTGACTTACG
>NW_012151624.1:5079-6068 GCF_000956105.1 Propithecus coquereli | reverse complement strand
TTTTCAAAACAGTTTAACACAAAGGCAAGCTAATTTGAATGTCATTTTCAAATTTATGAGGAGGAATGGGATGGCATTTGATATATTGATTTACTTATGAACAGTTATCAGCGCCTGTAATCCTAGCTCTCTGGGAGGCCGAGGCTGAGGCGGGCGGATTGTTTGAGCTCAGGAGTTCGAGACCAGCCTGAGAAAGAGCGAGACCCCACCTCTACTAAAAAAAAAAAATTAGAAAGAAATTAATCGGCCAACTAAAAATATATAGAAAAAACTAGCCGGGCATGGTGGTGCATGCCTGTAGTCCCAGCTACTCAGGACGCTGGGGCAGTAGGATCACTTGAGCCCAGGAGTTTGAGGTTGCTGTTAGCTAGGCTGACGCCACGGCACTCACTCTAGCCAGGGCAACAGAGTGAAACTGTCTCAAAAAAAAAAAAAACAGTTATCAGGCTCGATAGTTACACTTGAAGTTTAAAGTAGTTTTGGTGTGGCTTAGGAATCAATCCTAGAAAAATACCTAGCAGTAAGTTTTGGCTAGTGGGAAAAGGGAAATACTAGAGAAAACTGAGTGCCTTGCATGGGTGGATAGGTGGAATGTGAAGAAATAAGCAGACAGAAACAGCACCTGAAACGAAGATTGGGTTTGCTCATTATGAGGAAAAAATAAAAAGTGAGGTTAGATAATAAAACTAGGTTATGAACAAAAATACTGAGCTTAAACGTATGGCTAGAAATCATACTACTAGAGTGAAACATGCATTGGGGCAGATATTAATATTACAGAGAGCAAGAAAAGTTGATTGGGAAGAAAGTATATCATATACATACTAGGGACTGGCAAACTATAGCTCATGGGCCAAATCCAGCCTACCACCTGTTTTTTTGTAAATACAATTTTACAGGAACACCATGCATTCATTTCCATATTGTCTATGGCTGCTTTTGCACTACAAGGGCAGAGTTGAGTTATTTTGACAGGGACTGTATGGCCT
>NW_012151624.1:1544-2019 GCF_000956105.1 Propithecus coquereli | reverse complement strand
TGCACTGGGTAGATGAAGAATTAAAGCATAAATAAAAAGTTTATTTTCTAAGTTGGTCTATTATACATAATGTACTAGGACTAGATTACGACAAAAAACACTTCACCAGCTGGCTCAACGTGCAATTTAAGTTCTGAAACAATTTCAGGTAACTTATTTTCATTATATATGCCTTGGAAAGCCCCCAGTAACATGTAATGCATTAGAAAGCTGGTACCAACAAGTAATTTACTTGGAAAAAAAATAAAAACAAGCATTTTTAACACAACCCTATTACAGTCAATTTAACACAGATTTTTCAGTTTATTGAATTCTGCAAAAGCCCACAGAGGCGTCTGCAATTCCTGCCACGCTACTCACCGTGAAATAACATGCGTTCGTTGTGATGGTTGTGATTCTCCTCTGACACTTCCTTTTGTCTGTGACAGAACCGCTCTCTCAACTTCTTGTTGACAACTTTTTGAATCTTTTAGGA
>NW_012151624.1:0-364 GCF_000956105.1 Propithecus coquereli | reverse complement strand
CAGAAATCATTCTCAGCCTTTGCTTGTTCTGATTCTGAAGCAAGGAAAGTAAAGCCTAGGGAAAAAGCCAAGATGCAGGGAATTTCATTACAATCAATGACTGCTGGACATGCATCTTTGTTTTTACTGCTGGTATTGGCTTTGCTGTCATTGTTCCTTAGGGCAGAGGCTGATGAGCTGTACCTGCTCAACACCTAAGCCTGTGTGATAATCCGTGACTTCTGAAAGCCTGAAAAACTAATTTAGTTCATGACCCAAGGGTGGCAACTATGCCACTAAAGGCAAGATGCTTACCTGTGACATATATAACACGACCTGTCTTTGTGTGTAGGGCAACCTGTTCCTCCTCCAATTCCATAAACAT
>NW_012151623.1:9053-9416 GCF_000956105.1 Propithecus coquereli | reverse complement strand
CTCCCAATTTGATTATTTAAATATAGAATGCTCCATGGGAGAATGTAATTCAAGAAGTATAAACAGATGATCAAGATGGCAGTGATGCAGTATCTGTAATCTGTTTGCTCACATAAAAATTAAACTCTTTGATAAAAGTAATCTATAGTCTGAAGTGATTATTAAGTGTATTTAATGAATATTTTCAGTCTTTTTATAAATATTAAAATATCCTTCAAAGATTTTCTGAACCCAAAGCCATGAAAATGTCAGCCTTTGCATGGTATGGTATATGTTTTAGTACAAAGATGTATTACTTTTCTGAAGACGCTAACATATTTCCAGTTGTGGAATAGAACTTTCCACCAGCTAACAAAAACATTG
>NW_012151623.1:5937-6303 GCF_000956105.1 Propithecus coquereli | reverse complement strand
GAGAAACCCACATGTAACATCATACTGAACAGAGAAAATTTCTAAGCCATTCTTTAAAATCTGAAACAAGACAAGGATACTCACTTTTGCCACTCTTATTCAACATGATACTGAAAGTCCCGGCCAGTGAAATTAGATAAGAGAAATAAATAAAGGGCATCTAAATTGGAAAGGAGGAAATTAAATTAGCCTTGTACTCGGACAACGTGATCCTATATTTAGAACAACATAAAGATTCCAAGAAAAACTACTAGAACTGATATATGAATTCAGGAAAGTTGCTGGATACAAAATCAACTCAGTGGCCTTTACATTTGCCAACAGTGAACAATCTGAAAAAGAAATCAAGAATTCAATCTCATTTGT
>NW_012151623.1:2730-4187 GCF_000956105.1 Propithecus coquereli | reverse complement strand
GGTCTACTGATCACAGGTTTATGGATTACAGTCTGGTATCTGGTTGGAGGAATCTTTTGGGGGAAGTTGCAAGTTCCAAAAGATCTGGATTACTGACAGCCAACCAAAACAGGACTGAAGTAAAGGAACTTTTTTGCTACAAGTGAGAATAAAATTTGGGAAACTGGAAAAGGTAAAAACCCAAATATTAAAAGTGAGACCGTATGTCAGAACAATTCTAGCAGCACATGCTGACAGGTGAATCCTGAGTGCTGAGTAAAAATTATGAGCTTTCTCCTGCTTAAGTCAAATCCATTTGAGAGACAGAAGTTAAACTGAAGTTGATTCATGTAGGGTGAGTGGGAGATTGTGAATATTTAAAAGAAGAAATCTTCTGGGAATGAGAAACAGCACCTAGTATCTTAAGCAATTATTTTGCCTGTAGCGTAGCATATCTTTGATCATTGTTATTTCATATATTATTTTTTTTTACAAAATTATAACTTAGCAGTAACTAAGCCTTTTTCATCTTGATTCTCTCTTACCGTGCCTAGGATGTTTATTCATATGAAATAGATGCCTATAACTTTTCGTACAGATTGTCCACTTCGACAATTTTTCCTCTCCTAAAACACATTTTGCTGGTTTGTCTTTTTGCCATGGTTTATAAATATATATTGGCCTTGATTAGACAATGGGTTTCTGAAGACAATTGGTAGCCTATAAATATACTAATTATAAGACAGAAAGGAGAGGCTATGGCAAATTTGTAAATGCGTCATTTGAGAATAAAAAGAAATATCAGCATTTGATAATTCATAATAATTAGGTCATCTCTTACTTTAGCTATCCCTTATGTTTATTCTCTTTTTATTAAATTCTTTCTATTCAAAAAACATATTTACTCTTGATATGCTATTTACTATAACTGTTAGGCTGAACCCTTTGCCTTTAAGACTCCCCCTTCCCCTTTGAGTGCCCGCACAAACCCCACTATAAAAGCCCTGGACACCCAGCCTGATGCCGTCTTGGCCTCAGCCCATCTGTATGCAGATGTCCTAGTAAACTTTTCTCCATCTACCTTGGCTTTGTGCATTCCTCCCTCAGCATTTCTAGCACTAATGTGTAAGCAACTTACTTTTATTGTTTCTCCCTAAATTATTTCTTATATTTTCTTATCAATTCATCTTTATGATTTTCTTCTTAAGCAGGTAAAATTCTACTTGTTCTACTGGATTTTTATGTGTTACAATACAACTTGATATCAATTAAATATTCTAACTCATATTGGTACATGTTTAACTGTTTAAATACGTCTTTTTGCATTAGTCTCTATGATGTCCTAGGCATTTTATCTACTCTGGTCCCAAGATAGATGATATTAATAGATAGATAGATTCATTGATTCATTCATTGATTGTATAAGTGTACCAAAAATCTCCAAAATACAAACAAAAATTTGTGCATATGGATGACAA
>NW_012151623.1:0-381 GCF_000956105.1 Propithecus coquereli | reverse complement strand
TTTACCATTTGTACACTTTCTTTAAAATTTCCACTTTTTGTTGAAAAGTGAATATAATTTATCATAAGGCTATCACTTCCCACAAAATTGCACATTCCCCATCTTTATCTTGTGCTTCCACTTACCAAAAGACTTTGAGTGAAAAAGAAAAACCACTACAAGAGTAAATTAATTATACTCAGTGCAAGGTCCATTTCTCTCTCTCAGATATTTAGATGTTGCTATCTGAGATTATCTTTTGAGTTCTAATGCTGTGGTCATATACATGGCACTAAGTATCAGGTTCCAAATCAGGGCTACTATATAAAATATGGTTCAATCATCTAAGAGATATATTTGGTTATTGTTAAATATATTGAGATTTGGTGTTAAATTGGGAAA
>NW_012151622.1:5676-5978 GCF_000956105.1 Propithecus coquereli | reverse complement strand
GTGTCGCTAATTTTATAACTTAACCCATATCTTAGAACAGGAACAAAAAGTCTGGAATTTTTTTCTTCTCTTATCAATAGTGCTGGCAAGGTTGTTGAGGTTAGTGAGAAAAAGATGTGGCCCTTCCTGGAAATCCGAGGAGGAGTCAGGCATGCATGTGAACATGGCTGTAAACAATCTCAACTTCATGTATTTTACTTTCTCGGAAAAATCAGTTGAGTAGGGCACAACTCAGAGGGATAGGCCCACCACTTGTGATTAGGAAAGATGCGCAGAAAGATTTTCACACAGCCAAATCTCCC
>NW_012151622.1:3145-3966 GCF_000956105.1 Propithecus coquereli | reverse complement strand
AGAGTATTTCCTCAAAAGTCTTTACATCCACTAATTAAGTATGCTGTCAGATCATGGCATAGCTCTTATTTAATGAAAACTTCTAAATTAAAAATGATAATAGTATTATTACCAGTTCTTAATTATAATAGCTAGAAATTTGCTATATACCAAACGATTTGCATTCATTCTGACATTTTTTTCTTCCCTACACCATCATAAAGATAAAGAAAATGAGGCTCAGAAGAGTTTCATAATTTGCTCATATTGGATAGTGGGAAAATAAGAAGGTCATATGTGAGGTTACATAGGATATTATGTCATTATTTTTTGAAAGACTATTATATCCCAGGTTTCTATAATAAAAAGCATCAGAATCCCCTTTAGGACTCTATTTGGGAATAAAGGGGAATATTAAGTGCAAGAATTGCTTTAAAAACCTTAAACAAATTAATGTACAGTAGACAGGCCATTCTTAATCACTCTGCTCTCTATATTTTAATAAACGTTGACAGAGAGTAATCTTCATTGACAAAATAAGTGTCGCTAATTTTATAACTTAACCCATATCTTAGAACAGGAACAAAAAGTCTGGAATTTTTTTCTTCTCTTATCAATAGTGCTGGCAAGGTTGTCGAGGTTAGTGAGAAAAAGATGTGGCCCTTCCTGGAAGTCCGAGGAGGAGTCAGGCATGCATGTGAACATGGCTGTAAACAATCTCAACTTCATGTATTTTACTTTCTCGGGAAAATCAGTTGAGTAGGGCACAACTCAGAGGGATAGGCCCACCACTTGTGATTAGGAAAGATGCGCAGAAAGATTTTCACACAGCCAAATCTCCC
>NW_012151622.1:2257-2596 GCF_000956105.1 Propithecus coquereli | reverse complement strand
TGGGTAACCACAACCTTGAGATTCAAATAGCACCAGACATTCATCTTTTGGAAGGCCAGGGCTAGCACCAGGGATGCCATCTGCCCAACAAGAATTGGGCTAACTGTGGTCTGGGGAACATTTGAGACTAAGGAACACCATGTTGAAGCCATGGCCACTATGGGCCATGGGCTGGTGAGTACCAGCAGATAACACTCAGGTAACACATAGGCCATCTTTTTAGGTCTCCAGTAAAAACCAGTGGCAGAGCCTGGCAAGTAGGACTTTGGGACTCTGATTATCACAGACAACAATCAGTCACAATGGATGCTGACCCAACACAGGCTATAAGCAAGGAAA
>NW_012151622.1:0-711 GCF_000956105.1 Propithecus coquereli | reverse complement strand
AGAATGCACATGAGTTAATATTCATTTCAAACAGTGTCTTGAACAAAACAAGAGCTATGTGTATGTCTCATTTTATTAATAAAACGGATGCTGTAAATGAGTTTAACTCCCCTCATGGAATGGAGATGAAATGAAACACAGTAGGAAAACAGGCAGCCCAGTTTCCAATCTTCCCCTGCTGCCTTTCTGTTGTTTCAAAGCGCTTGCCACACCAGCAGAGCTCAGACTGCCCAGCTATTGCCTACCTCTACCTTGACACTGCCCACCCTCTCTTTGCTCTTTTCCTATGTCATTTATAGCAATATTGCCAGGGTGGCTAGGGTTTCAATAAGCAGCCACATGAGAGCAACTCTGAAGATCACTAGCCATCAATGGGTAACCACAACCTTGAGATTCAAATAGCACCAGACATTCATCTTTTGGAAGGCCAGGGCTAGCACCAGGGATGCCATCTGCCCAACAAGAATCGGGCTAACTGTGGTCTGGGGAACATTTGAGATTAAGGAACACCATGTTGAAGCCATGGCCACTATGGGCCATGGGCTGGTGAGTACCAGCAGATAACAATCAGGTAACACACAGGCCATCTTTTTAGGTCTCCAGTAAAAACCAGTGACAGAGCCTGGCAAGTAGGACTTTGGGACTCTGATTATCACAGACAACAATCAGTCACAATGGATGCTGACCCAACACAGGCTATAAGCAAGGAAA
>NW_012151621.1:19569-20198 GCF_000956105.1 Propithecus coquereli | reverse complement strand
TGGATTTGTTATACTTTTATTTTTTTATCTGTGCAATAAACCCGTCAGGTTTTCCTGTCATGGAAGGTGTACCATCTATACGTACACTCACTAAATTTACCAAATTCAGTCCAACTCAGGACATTTATCTTGAAAGTTGTTGAAAATATCTATTCACCATGTACTGTTCACAAAAGTGCCCAAAGTGAATAACTCCTCGTGGCAAAGAAAATCTTCTGTTAAAACCTGTGCCGAAGAAGTATTAGTATCAGTTGATTCATCCACAGTGATTGAATCATACACATTTTCCTTTTGAAGTATTTCAATAAGTTATTCTCTGAAGTTGAAGTCTAATTCATGCTGCCAATCAGTTATGGTTCTACCTGAAAGAGGCAGTTGTTTGTACTTTGAAATGTTATCAACGTCTAACCATCCTACAACTTCGACAATGCATTTTTCCACAATTTCTACATCACTGAATGGCTTCTCTTTTTTCTCTTGAGTACATAAGCCACTTTATAAGTTGCTTCAATGGCATTATTTCCAGGTCTTATTGCTGCTTCAAAGAATTGTCTTTGCTTTTCATCTTTTAATTTCTGCAATGCAAACTTTTGTTCCTCTCCCTCTTATTTAAAATGTTTGCAGTCATT
>NW_012151621.1:14707-15161 GCF_000956105.1 Propithecus coquereli | reverse complement strand
ATTTATTTAACTTTTTCATGAGCCAAGTGGTGAAATTGGCACTCTATCTTTAAAGAATTTGCTGTTGTAAAAAGTTAAAGTTTTCAAAGTGAATGCAGCATCTGAGAGAGTTTTTGTTGCTGGTCAGCATTTTACAATATTCCATTTATTCCGATTCTGGTAAAATCTCCTGGTGTTCTCCTAGTGATAGTTCTTTTCATAATATCGCACCTACCCACCCTCATGTACACACCAACACACTGAACCCTGGGCCTTTTTGCTGAGCACCAAATTTGTTTGCCTTTTGAATGAATAACTGAACATAATATTTAATATTCATTCATTCTACTAGAATTATTTGCAATCCTAGACATTTGCAATATTTTGAAGGTTTTTATAGGTTGGATAAGCTAAAGCATAACATTTTGGATATAACATAAATTTTATAAAGCTAGAGTTGTCTAAAATAAGCAAA
>NW_012151621.1:11197-11813 GCF_000956105.1 Propithecus coquereli | reverse complement strand
CATTATTCCTCAAATGATATTTTAGAAGTATTTAAAGGTTTTGTATATCTATGTATGTAGAGATATAATCACAGTATATCGCTATGATACTCTAAGAATCATAGAATATTCATATGGCTTTCTATTAAATTCTACTCACTGAACATTTTTTTACTAATAATTTAAAAACATTGTTCTATTCACAGCATTTAGAATTAATGATAATAATTCTGACACCTATCATTATGTGGCTTTGGTCTTTTTCCTTATTCGTGGCTAAGCAATGCCATTTCTTTTTCTCTCATTTCCTATCTCTGGAGAATATATATTTTTTTTAATTTGGGATATTAAGGGAGTGCAAACATTTTGGTTACGGGAAATGCGTTTGCCTCGCCCAAGCCAGGGCTACAAGTGTGTCCTTCCCCATACAGTGAGCCCCGTGGTAGTCTTAAGATTTATTTTTTGGTTGTGTCTTAGTTAATTTTTTCTTTTCTTTTAGTATTTTGAAATATTATAGGACTATGTCTACATATGTATCTTTATTTAGTTATCTTTTCATTCTTTGTTTATCCTTGAAAATTTTCCTCCTTTATCAATTTACTAATCACCTGTTTTCTCTTTTTCCTTTCCTTGACAT
>NW_012151621.1:0-857 GCF_000956105.1 Propithecus coquereli | reverse complement strand
TTGCATTTGTGGGGATACACCAAGCCTTTTCCCACCTCAGTGACTTTGCACTTACCCTTTAGTGCCCATTAAATCTTTAACTGCTTAATTCTTTCTTGTGACTCAGGTTTTAACAGACATATTGCCTCAGGGAAGAACTTTGATGAATATACTACATGAAATCACCTCTTCACCCAAGTTACGCACAATAGTACCCACACCACAGGTAGTTTCTCTTACAGCACTCTGCTTTACTTTTTTCATAGGACTTTTCACTTTCTAATAGTATCATTTATTTAATTGGTTAAGCTGAGATTTAATATAATCACAATTAAAATCTAGTGAAGTGGGGTTTTTTTTTGGTCCATTTATAGATCTATTTTATTCACTTTGGGTTTGGAAATAATTAAAGAAGCTATATAAACATAAAAGTGGTAATCAGTGATATGTGAGTTACTACACAGAGTTCCAAGTTACTAAAGCATACATGACAAGACAACAAATATGGACATAAGGGTCTGGAGAGGTAAATGGATTTTGTATGGACTATGGAGGACTTTGATTTGTTAAGAAGATTGACTCTCACCTCCAGGCAACAGGAAAGTAATTAAGGGTTTTAATTATTGTTCTGAAATGACATCTTCAAATGTATATGTGGGGGAAAAATATGCTGGACAAAGTAATATAAGAAGTTTAAGAAGATGTTACTGTTGTACTGATTTTATGCATTCACTCATTTATTCAACTGCTATTTATTGACCACTGTTTTAGACACTGAGGATACAGTGATAACAAAGGAAAATTCTCACCCTTATGAAATTTGTGTTCCAGTTTGAGGCACAGAAAATAGAGAGATAAACAAATAAATATAAATATAA
>NW_012151620.1:6346-6729 GCF_000956105.1 Propithecus coquereli | reverse complement strand
GCGGGGTCTTCTCTGGTTCCATACGAAGCGTAAAATTAATTTTTCTACATCTGTGAAGAATGATGTTGGTATTTTAATAGGGACTGCATTGAATCCGTAGATCACTTTGGGTAGTATAGACATCTTAACAATGTTGATTCTGCCGACCCACGAGCATGGTATGGTTTTCCACCTGTTTACGTCCTCTGCGATTTCCTTCCTCAGTGTTTCATAGTTCTCCCTGTAGAGGTCTTTTACCTCCTAGTTAAATATATTCCTAGATACTTTATTTTCTTTGTTGCTGTTGTGAAGGGAATTGAGTCTTTGATTTTGTTCTCGGTATGACTGCTGTTGGCGTATATGAAAGCCTCTGATTTGTGTGTATTGATTTTATATCCTGAGAC
>NW_012151620.1:3569-4900 GCF_000956105.1 Propithecus coquereli | reverse complement strand
TATATAGTGACCCTCTTTGTCTTTCATTACTTTTGTTGATTTAAAAACCAAGTTATCTGAGATCAAAACTGCCACACCAGCCTTCTTTTGGCTTCTATTTGCTTGAAATATTGATTTCCACTCCTTTACCTTGAGTCTCAATGCATCCTTGCAGGTTACATGCATTTCCTGGAGACAGCAGATGCTTGGCTTGTTTTTTTTTATCCATTCAGCCGGCCAATGTCTCTTGAGAGGGGAGTTCAAGCCATTCACATTTATTTAGAGAACCGATAAGTGGGGTGAATTACTGTTCATTCTGTTGGGTTGCATTTTGTTGCTTTGTTTTCTCTCTTGAGCCATTGTGGAATCTAGCCTTTGATCTTTAACTTTTGAGTGATTTTACATTCGAGAGTGTTTATCGTGCTGATCCTTGTGTAATTCTTGTGTTTTGAGTACTTCTTGGAGAGCTGGTCTTGTCTTGATGAATTCCTTCAGTCTTTGCTTATCTGAGAATGTCTTTATTTCTCCTTCATATATGAAACTTAGTTTTGCAGGGTACAAGATTCTAGGCTGGGCATTATTCTGTTTCAGAAGAGTGAGAATGGGGCCCCAGTCTCTTCTTGCTTGTAGGATTTCAGTTGAGTAATCTGGAGTTATTCTCATGGGCTTTCCTTTGTATGTTACTTGTTTCTTTTGCCTTACAGCTCGTAGAAGGGCCTCTTTAGTGGCTATTTTGGTCAATCTGATGACTGCGTGACGTGGTGTCTTCCTATTTGCATTGAATCTCCCTGGGGTCCGTTGAGTTTTTTGTACCTGTATATCTAGATTTTTAGCAAGGCCTGGGAAATTCTCCCCTATTAATTCTTTAAATAGCTTATCCAGCCCCTGAGTGTTTTCTTCTTCACCTTCCCGAACCCCTATCATCCTTAGGTTCTGTTTTTTCACATAATCCTACATTTCTTATAGGCTTATTTCTTTTCTCTTAATTTTCTGCTCAATCTCTGTGACTGACTTATTTAATTGGAAGGAGTTGTCTTCAATCTCTGAGATTCTTTCTTCTGTTTTATCTACCCTGTTCTTGAGGCTTTCCACTGTGTTTTGTAGTTACCTGAATAAGTCCTTCATTTCCAGGAGGTCGGTTTGATTTTTCTTTAATATTTCAATTTCTTTAGTGAATTTTTCTTCCAAATCCTGAATTTTTTTTATGGTTTCTTTGTGTTGGTTATCTATTTTTTCTTGCATATCGTTCAGTTTTCTTACAATCCATGTTTGAAATTCTTCTTCTGTCATTTTAGTGTTCTGAGTTTGGTTAATGTCCATTGCTGGGGAGCTGTTGTTCCTCTTTGGGGCTG
>NW_012151620.1:0-820 GCF_000956105.1 Propithecus coquereli | reverse complement strand
CCGGTTTTACATTTTTAATTGTAGTCTTTAGACCATTTACATTAATGTGATCGTTGATATCATTAGGCTTCAGTCTGTCATCTTGCTGTCTGTTTTCTATTTGTCCCATCTCTTCTTTCTTGCTTTGCCCTCTTTTTCTGCCTTCTTGTGGATTAATTAAATATTTTGTATGATTTCGTTTTACCTACATTGTTGGCTTACTAGCTATAACTTGTATTATTTTAGCTGTTGCTTTAGGATTTTTAGTGCACATTTAACTTATCAGTATCTACTTTCTAGTGATAGGATATCACTTCTCACATAGTATAAGTACCATACAAAACTGTATTTCCATTTCTTTTTTTTCTTCCCCCGTATTTCTGTTTTTGACCTCCTGACTTATGTGCTACTGTTGTCATTCATTTTACTTTTATAATGTTTATGTTAGAAGCCCCACAGTACATTGTTATTTATGTTTACACAGTCAAGTACCCCTAAAGAGATTTAATTAATAAAAACAAAATCTAATATATTTACCTATGTAGTTAACCATTTCTGGTGCTGTTCTTTTTTTTGTGTGTAGATCCATAAAGATCCATATTTCCATCTGGTATCTTTTTCCTGCTACCTGAAGAGACTTCTTTTCATGTTTCTTGTAGTGTAGATCTGCTGGTGATGAATTCTAATTCTAATTAGAATTGTAATTCTACAAAAGTGTTTATTTTACCTTTGTCTTTGATAAATATTTTCACTGGGTGTAGGGTGGTAGTTTTTTTCTTTCAGTACTTTAAAGATGTTGCTCCACTGTCTTCTCATTTCCATTGTTTTCTAATAAGAAATT
>NW_012151619.1:671726-672303 GCF_000956105.1 Propithecus coquereli | reverse complement strand
ATTCATAAGGAATATTGGTCTTTGTTGTGTCCCTTCCTGGCTTTGGTACCAAGGTTATGTTAGCTTCGTAAAACATGTTGGGGAGGACTCCTTCTTTCTTGATGTTATGGAATAATTTCTACAGGATAGGTACCATTTCTTCCTTTTAGGTCTGGTAAAATTGAGGTGTCAACTCAAATGGTCCAGGACTGATTTTTATTTGGAAGATTTTTTGTTGCTGCTTCAATTTCATTACTTGTTACTGGTCTGTTCCAGAGTTCTATTTCTTCCTAGGGAGTTTGTGTATTTCTAATAATTTGTCCATTTCCTCCATGTTATCAAGTTCATGTGTATAAAGATTTTTATAATATTCGGAGATGATATTTTGCATTTCCATGGTATCAATTGTAATTTCTTCTTTTTCATTCCTGACTGAGCTTATCAGAGTACTTTCTTTTCTGCTTTTGGTTAATTCAGTGAGAGGCCTGTCAATATTGTTTATCTTTTCAAAGAATCACCTTTTTGTTTCCTTTATCTTCTGTATAGCTCCTTTATATTCAACATAGTGCTAGAAAGTCCTAGCCAGAGCAATCAGACA
>NW_012151619.1:665994-666523 GCF_000956105.1 Propithecus coquereli | reverse complement strand
GTAATACTGTAAATATTCATGAAATAAAGGTTGAACTGGTAAGAAGAATACGTCTTCAGTCAAACTGCCAGATAATTCAATCAAGCTGCCAGAGAAGGAAGCACATCTTATACTTACATCTCCCCCACAGAAATCTGTTCAGAAGATACTACTGAATTAACTGCAATTGGTTGCTCAATCTTGATATCCTTTTCTCTACCTTCCCAATTCCTGCCTGAAGTTACAAATAGGTCAGCTTCAAGTTTAAATCTGCAAGTGGGAATGCTTAGGGCCCTTCTCCCCTGCTAGTCTCTGTAGGACCTTTATATTGTATGGTTTTTAATGTTAATTTTTCTTACTTTCCTTATTTTTAGTATTAGGTTCATTCCATCCAAACTTGGCAATTGAGGACTGTGTGGAATTTCAACTAACAAATCTCAGATGTGCATGATCTGAGTCTGTGGGAATAAAAGGATTTGATTTAGAAGGCACCTCTGTCCAACTTTGTAGTCTAGACTAGCAATTGGTCTAGAATACTTCTATAAGACAA
>NW_012151619.1:662450-664065 GCF_000956105.1 Propithecus coquereli | reverse complement strand
TGGTAATATACGTACAGCTCTAAATTCACTTCAGATTATGTCAATTTTGTCATAGCATTCAGTAAGATGGCTTTCTGAATGTAGTTTGATATTCTTTTTTGAGATGTTTAATCATGTTTGGAAAAACACTACCTAAAATACAGAATGTTAGGAAGTTTTATCTGTATTTCTGTGTTCTTCTGATTGAAAAAAATTCTATGGTTTGGTTTTAATTTTTTTAACTTCACATTTTTAGAAACAAAACGGAAGTGTCTTTAACAGAGAAAGCTCAAGAGAACTTGTGATCACATATTTAGAATGAAGTGAGATAAAAGTCCTTAAAACCATAAGGGTCTAATTTTTAACTTTTCTAGCACAGATTAAAATAAATTGTTCCAGAAATTCCACTCAAAATAACTAATCTACATGGATCTATGTATAATAGTCTACAAGTCCAACTATTGTCAATGTCCCAAGACATTGCACTTATTTATTCACCTTTTATTATTTTCAGTTCTGGCTAACTGCTATTTGTTAAGTTTTCACTGAAGAAGAGGGGAGTGGGACAGTTTTCATAGGAACTGTCTCAGACCTCGGGCAAATTCTCCATGACTCTGGGTAGCATTTCTAGACATAAATTATTTCAAAGACCAGTTGTGGCCCAACAGGGATATAGTTTTGAGAAAACCTAGATAAGCTGCAACTGTATTTCAGTCTATAATACCACTTCAGCTATAGTCGATTACCTATGGTAATGGGAGAACAGAAATAACATGAGTAATGAAATCTGGAGGTAATCCCAAACCATCATTTTAGCCAATAATTCCCAATCTCACCTCTATTGAACTTCCTACTGAAAATTCTTAGCATGTATTAAAATGGACAGATGCAAGTTTTCCTCTCTTTCTGTGGCAAAGGAGCCAATATGTTATAAAATTTTCCTCAAAATATGGCCACAAAGGAAGGAAGACTGATTAATCATTGACATTATAGGTATCTGTTTCAGAGAAACTCAGGAAATTCTTCCTTCTGTCCATGAAACCTATAGAAACAAATCACCATCATCTATAATAATATCCAAGTTAAATAAATATATGTAAAAAGTATGTGATTATTTGTTAGGAATATAATGTGAACTCTAATTAAACCAGGCAGATGAAGCATACAAGTCAATCTCCTCTCCCTTTCTTGACCCCAGAAAAGGTATAACAAAGAATTAAAACAAACAAACAGAAATATATTCATCTATTAAGGCCAATAGAATGGTCTTACAATGATAACGGCAATATAAGATTTCAGGGAATTTGGGGAATGAAGAATACACATAAAATTCGTTGTCTTAGCCAGGGGAAGTTAGAGCCCTCTCAGGACAAGAAAGTCCTTTCACTCTAAGAAATCTGGGAGATGATAAGTACTTGATGGCATACTACGCCAGCAGAAGAGGTGAGGAGGTAACATTCCTCCCCCCTTGCTCCCCAAATATCAGCAACAGCAGATATTTCTCCTTTGCCAACTATTAGAGGAACTAAAAAGTACTAGAAAAAGTACTCCATATGCCATAATTTGGTAGTTCCCAGTAATAAGGCTGATATACTTAATGGTCAATATAAAGTACAGTCTAATAATCTACAAAATA
>NW_012151619.1:660899-661410 GCF_000956105.1 Propithecus coquereli | reverse complement strand
GTTCAACCGCAGGACTAAACATATGACTTGAAATTGAATGGATGCAAATAATAAACATAAGAATGCTGGAGTGATTATATGAATATCTGCTGAAATAGATACCAAACAAAAGCATTATCAAAGATAAAATGAAACACTGAATGATAATAAAAACATCAATTTAACAATAAAACATACAAAGCATAAACGTGTGTGAGTCCATAAAAGAATCACAAAGTACAAAAAGCAATACTTCACAGAATTACAGGAAGAAAATGAAAATTTCATAATCATAGTAAGACCGTAGGAGATTTTATTAGAATGACTAGAACGAAAAAAAAAAAAAGTGAAAACTTAGTTAATCTAAAGAACACTATGAAGCACCTTAACCTAACTGATATTTCAAGAGCATACCAGTCATTAACTGAAAAACACACATTCTTTTCAAATGTATGTGGACCAGTCACCTATACCAGTCACCTATACTGGGCCTTAAAACATCTCTCAATAGGTTTGATATAATCGCTATCAG
>NW_012151619.1:657629-658199 GCF_000956105.1 Propithecus coquereli | reverse complement strand
AATGTTTGAGTCAAGGCGGTGAGGTGAGAGCTTGTTAGTTGACCAGGTCACCAAAGTTGCTTGTTACTAAAACTGAATGTGAGCTCAGTTCCAGCATAATTTTCTTCATACGCCTGTGCAATTGGTCTCTCTTTCTTTGAATAATATCTAGGGATTTTTTTCATAAGGAAAAGATATTCTAATTCCTTCAAAAACCATATAAGTGGTTACAAAATAGATTGAAATATAAAAATGCTATAAGCTAAGAGAATATATTTAAAAATCAAAACTAAGTAACAGCTGAATTAATGGTTGAACATACTGAGTATTTTTCATTTGAAAAAAATAATTTTAATCTCTTAAATACAGATGATCCCCGATTTGTGGATGGTTCAGGTTAAGATTTTTAGACTTTATAATGGTACTGAAGCTACACGTATTCAGTATAAATCATACTGGAGTATTCATACAACCATTCTGTTTGTCTCTCTCAGTACAGCATTCAATAAATTATATGAGATATTCCACACTTTATTATAAAATAGGCTTTGTGTTAGATGATTGTGCCCAACTGTAGGCTAATGTAAGTGT
>NW_012151619.1:650867-657173 GCF_000956105.1 Propithecus coquereli | reverse complement strand
AAATTCAATTTATAAAAAAACATGAAATATTTAAAAATATGCAAGTATAAGCAAATAAAATTAGGTATTGCAAATCTCAATTTATAAATGAGAAAATGAAATAAGGTAACATAAATTTTCTTAAGGTCAAGTAGTGATGCAGCTTGAAATTCCAGAACTGAGTCTGTAGTGTTTTCATTAAAGTATATGAAACCACCTCCCTAGAAAACCAGATCAAAGTTATTCAGTGGTCATATATAAATGAAGGTGTCTAGCCCTGAATGGAATAGAAAATTACATACTACTGTTAGTTTTAGCATTCTGGTTTTTACCTTCTTCCTTGTCATCCACACATTTTTAATTTTCCTTTTTAGCTAATGAAGAATTTTATTCTATATTTCTCTCTTTCCAATTCAGTACATCATTTTCTTAGATATAGAATCCGTTAATTACCTTCAATTTTTTTTAAATGATTGCTTGAAATATTTATCTTCAGATTATTAGTAAGGCATTTGTAGATACTCAATTTAGAACTTGTTTAGAATAAAACATACATGGAGCCACATCTAGGGAATAGTCAATAAAAGCAGAACTATTCTCAAATTTAGGAGAGGAAAAAATTTGTCATGGATCTTGCTATGTTGGCATTTCCTAAGCAAGTAAGTTATTTAATGAAAGAATTAGCCAGATAGGAAAAAAAACATATTGTCAATCTACTAGATCTCTTAAATAATTATTTGTATAAATATTTCATAATTCATTTGACATGCGAACAATTCTTTTTCAGGTTATTTCTGTTAAAACATAAAGGCAGAAAGAGATAGATAAAATGAAGGTCTTAAGACCTCCAAT
Source organism: Propithecus coquereli (assembly GCF_000956105.1). NCBI lineage: Eukaryota > Metazoa > Chordata > Mammalia > Primates > Indriidae > Propithecus > Propithecus coquereli. The sequence continues at coordinate 656,342 of NW_012151619.1, read as the reverse complement.
TTGAGATGACCAGATCACATTTTCCAACCAACTGATACTTACGTACTCTAGCTTGTATTTGTTTTACTCAAAGCCTAGAATCATAAATTCTGCAAATAGTTCTATGAGATGCAATATCTGGGAGTATATTCACTAGGTTTTAGTCAAATTCCTGCTCTCTTAATAAATATTCATTTATTTCTATCCACTATCCTATTTCAATCCAATGTGTACACTCTTAATTGTAGTTAGTGATTTAAGACTCATCAACATAGACTATCGATGTTTTTATAGATTAATTTTTAAGGACCGACTTGATTCTAAATAAAAATTAAAAGACGATGATGACAATGACATTGACACCAGGACCATGTATAACTTTGGCCTTCATAAAGTTAGAACAGGTTTTAATTAGTACCCAGGAAATTCACCCTGTGAACCTTGCCTACTCTATTGGTATCCTTGAAGGCAATTGTAATTGGAGAATTAGGTTATTATTTGCTGAAAAAAGAAGCCAGTATTCAGTTTTTGTGTGTATAATGCACTCATGAAAAATAGCATCCAGGAAATTAGTATTGTGAAAGGCTGAAAATTACTCTAGCCAAATAATGAATATATATACACATATGTGTGTGTCGATGTATGTATATATATATATATATACATATGTATTAGAGAACTGGCATTACAGGTTATTTTTTTTAAGTCTTTACTGCTCTACCAATACTAAAGATATGAAGTATATTCCCCATAAAAGAATTTAAAATCCATACAGACATGATAACAACTTTAACAATTTGAACATACATCTTAAATTAGTGAATTTTTGCCTTATGAAATATATGTTTTGCATATATAAATGATGCCTCCATACATTTTTAATATAAATAGTTTTCATAAAAAATCTTATTATTCTTGGTAGTAATCTGAAAAACCTACGGAAAAAAAAACATTTGATCATATTAAGTAGAAATAATCATCCAATTGAATTAAAAAGGGTCTGAATAAAATTGGGAACTTTTCAGTTTTACTATAATAAAAATCTAAATAAAATTGAAAAATGAATTTTATTCTACTCAAATGTATATAAAGGAAAAAGAAATACATTTGAATTCAGAAGTTTTTTTTCTCTTAATAGTCCCATACGCTATTCATAGATCTTCAAGTATATGTTTTAATTCCTTTGTGCATTGCATCCATTCCTTAAAACTGACTCCTCCCCCTGAGCTTGGCATTCCAGCCTTTGAGTGGATTCTGGAAGACAGTAATCATATTTGGGCCAGGAAATGTAGAAGGGGCAAGTTAGCCAAAGGATCTTTTGGGATGACAATCTGCTCACATTCCAGCTACCTCTGCTCTGTGGTTCCTAGGGAACATGACAAACCCAGTGAAATTCCTAAGTATGAAGATTTTTCAAAAAACCAAAATAGGAGCAATCCACCTTTTGACATTTTGAAGTGGCAATCCCTACAAACAGTGTTTTTGTTTTTAAATATTGGAGCCCTCTCATCTACCCAAATATTTCTACAGAATAGAAGACTATATAAGTAAAAACAAAATGTGCTTTTATTTTTTAAAAAATTATCTTATAAATTATATGCTAAAAAATTATATTAATATATCTAAATTTTCACCAAAACTTATTAACATGCAAATATGCATATGTTTAAATATCTTACCTCCTTCCAAGACAAATTCTTAATTCCTGAGGCACGTGTGTTCAGTCTAGCTGGTTATTTTAAGTACCTGGACACTTTAAGTACCCTATAAAAATAGACGAGTTTGTTTTTAGAATTCAACATAAATCAAAAAACTAGCAATCAAATAATTGGTGCTATACTAAATTAAAGTCAGTTTATATTTCTTCAAACAACCTCTATATCTGAATATGAAGGAAAAATGTATTATGGAAGGTAGGTACTGAATTTGACAAACATTTCACTTTGGCTTCTCCAAATTACAATTTGCAATCAGTAATCAGATTTGAGGTACTTTGAAATAGTTAATTATTTAGGTTCTGACTCTGCTAAAGAATAACTGATTTATTTAAGAATTATTTGAAACACTAACACACTCTATAGATTTATCCATAATTCTATATGATGTCATTAACATCTTTCACTACTGCTGATGAAAGGCTCACACTGACAACCCAGCCAAGCAGTAATTTCATGGCACTGCTAGCAAGTAACTGGATTTCACTTTAACAAAAGCTTTTTCTTTTCTGTTTTTCCTGAATAAAAGAAATATACCATGTATTTGAAGTAAATAGAAATTTTAAATAACTGAGTTTTTCAAATATGACATGAAAAACATGCTTTGAACCATTTTATTTTACTTAAATAGATGCTTTGTAACATTAATTATATACATTTCGTACTTATTAAAAAAATGAAAACAATTTAGAATACAAAATAAAGACAATTCAAATCTGGGTCAAAGACAGTATTTTACATTTGAAAAATATATAATTTGGTCAAAACAAAAAGTATGCAATAGAAGTTCATTAGTTAAGTATTATCCTTATTAAATATTAATTTTATTAAAATCAAACATCAATAAAATGATATTGACTTTAAAGTAGTATTTTTTTCACAATTTTCTTCCAGTTTTGTTAACTGTTCAACTTTGAGAAATAAAAAATATTTCTATACTACTATATATTTTTAGAAACACAGAATATATTATTCTATATGCATTTATTCAAGAGATGTTTGTGGGATCCCTTACAATGTGATAGGCTAAGAGAAAACCTGAATTTATTTAAGCAAAATATCTATGCTTGGTGTATAGGTAAATAAACAGATAATCTGTTACCCTAAACATATATACAAACATTTAAAACTCAAATGTCAATATCATGCCAAACATCACTTGGATACATGCATTAAGAAATGGTGAAATTATTTGGATGTAGCCATTAGGTGAAAAACAAGATCCTTAGGGGAGAGGAATCACTTAACCGAGGACTAGAGTTTTTGGAGACTAATCTGCGTGGATATTGAAATTATTAACTCTATAATATATGACAAGAATGGAGTTAGAAAGAATGAAAATCAGCTATAGTTAAAATCTTAACAGAAGAGGGAAAGCAACCAGAGGTTTGTGGGAGACTTCTCTAAAGTAGGGGGTATCTACTGATGTCCTGAGAACACAGCACGAGATTTTTAAGGAAAAGGAAGAAGCCCGCTCAGGAAGTGACACTGAGGAACAAGGAGAACATTACCCTAGCCCAATCTCATGATTTAAGTGATGTGGGAGAGAAATAGCCACCTCTTAATAACTGATGTGTGAGGCAGAGTCATTAGCCATCATTTGGAGAGTCGATAAGGGAATATACACAAAAGTGGTTGAAGATAAAGGGGCTTTGCTGGTGAATTCCAGAGAGCATAGTGAAAGAGTATCAGGAGATAGAATTAGAGAATGAGGAGTAAAGTCTTGGGAATCAGGAATGATTTGGAAGTCCTGAGTTCCTTTCTCATAAAATGAGAAGTGGACATAATGAGATAAGTCCAACTTTTTCCTGAGACAGACAATAATAATGAGGCTATAAGGGTCAGTGGGGCAGACAGGTGATTGTGAGATCTTGTCAGCCGTGTTCAGAGTGTTCAGGTGTCCACTTAACTCTTGATAATGGTGCCCTATGACTCAGCAAAGGATGTGTGAATTCCTCCTGATGTCTATTGATGGACCCCTCTAGGCTAAGGAGGGTCAATCTTTTTCCCTAACTCTCACCAGTGGTGGCCTGTGGAAGAACATACACTACATATGGGCTTCTCTCTGACCTACAGTGTTATAAAGCAAAAGGATAGAAGGTGGCTGAATATTCATTTGCTTGGGATGGTCAAGGAAGTCCTTTCTCAATTAGTGACATTTTATCTGAGACCAGAAGGAAGAAACCATGCAGATATTTTGAGAAAGAGTATGCTAAAACAAAAAAGCAATAAATACAAAGGCCCTGAGGCAAGATCATGCATAGATTATTCCAGAGATAGCAACAAAGTCAGCAAGCAATGAGTGAGGGAAGAGTGATGGGAGGGAAGTAGAATGCAAAATTATACTGTATAATGTGGTTATAATGTAGTTATACTATGGTTATAAGTATAAACCAAATTTTAACTGATAAGAATAAACTCCAGGCCAGGCATGGTGGCTCACATCTGTAATCCTAGCACTCTGGGAGGCCGAGGCGGGTGGATTGTTTGAGCTCAGGAGTTCGAGACCAGCCTGAGCAAGAGCAACACCCCATCTCTACTAAAAAAAATAGAAAGAAATTAGCCCAACAACTAAAAATATATATATATAAAAATTAGCCGGGCATGGTGGCGTATGCCTGTAGTCCCAGGTACTCGGGAGGCTGAGGCAGGAGGATCGCTTGAGCCCAGGAGTTTGAGGTTGCTGTGAGCTAGGCTGATGCCATGGCAGTCTAGCCTCAGCAACAGAGTGAGACTCTGTCTCAAAAAAAAAAAGAATAAGCTACAAACATTGGCAAGATCTATGCCATAAGCATAATTTCCTATTTAATAACGATGCATTGGTCAAATCAAAATAGTGTAGAAAAATACATGATCTATGTATAATTAAAATAGCTTAATTACACAATGTAGGTTTTACTATTTTAGATAGCTCCATAACAAATTGACCCAATACAACTATCATTTGATCAAAAAAAATTATTCTAATACATGGAATATTGTTTAATTCAACAGTTGTAACTATGATTAAATATACTTGTCTGACAATAAAAATATTCATCTTTCCTTATAATGTAGAGAATCTGCTGGCACAAATCAGTTTTCCACTTATCTTTGGGAAGATTATATGAGCCAAGCAGGTACCTGCAGATATAAAATAACTGATCCAACCTGACAGTTTTTTTTTTTTTTTTCAATTCACACCATATAATTTTTCTCCAAAAATATCTGTCAAAAGAAGTTCCATTAGTGTCAGGTAAAGAGTCCTAAAAAGCATACTTTTAACTTGTTCTAAAATGATAGTAATAAGTGAAACTTATATGGGAAACTCCTATTGCAAAAAGATTGTAATTCTTTATCTTATCTATTTCTTTCTTTGATCTTGGTGTTTCCTGGAAACTCTAAAGGAGTTGTGACTTTGACAAATCTGATGTCTGCTAGTTCCTACAGGGATGTACTAAGAACAAATGAAACATTATACTTTCTGCTGTACTTGTTTTTATTAAGCAATGATTTAGTAGGAGGTAGAACTGAAATTTATGTTGGTCATTTTCTTTCAAAATAACATGGTGAATTTACTGGAAAGACTTAAGATTGTCATTAATATTCCTAGAAAAATTTATTCCAAATTTAATATCTCCTTCTCTTTGTTTCTGTCTTTCTTCTTCCCTCCCTCCATCTCTTTCATCTATCTCTTATGAGAGGATAGGAAGATGAGGTAATTGGGGTAATAGATTGAATACATTAAAAAAAATCAATTGAGATTGAATTTCATTTAATATGCAGAATTCCAAGTGACCTC
>NW_012151619.1:647958-649692 GCF_000956105.1 Propithecus coquereli | reverse complement strand
AAAAAATCATAGAAAATTATAACAAAATGAAAGCACAAATTTATAAAATCCTTTTCAATTTTTAAAACAAAATACCCATACAGGATAAAGGTAGATTTTAATATTTTTTAAATGTTATGAGGTAAGCCCACCAAAACAAACAAATGAAACTTAGGGCATCAGAAGACCTAAAATAGGTCTGTGTCACACAGTCTTATATTGGCTCTGTCTTAGGCTGGAAATAAATATAATTTAATCAAAACTTTGTATGTCATCTATCTTTTAAGTAAGCAACCCCTAAATTCTAATTTGTTATTGGTTATCTCTAATTTAGAATAGAAACCTGAAGCTGAAAATTTCATCATTTTTATTTTTCAATGAGATTATGAAGACTACAAATTGAAAATTAACATATGTATCCTTGGTTTAAGATCTTTTACAACAATTGCTGCCTTAAATAAACTTCCTAGTGTCTTTTTCATCAGACTTTAAATCAGCCTGGACAAATTTCTTGGGTCAGTTCTGGGTCAATAAAAGGTCATGAAGAAAGCCCCAATGGTAACAATTAATTTCTAAAGGCTTTCAAAAAAATTACACCAAAACGATTTTTCCATTAGAAAATAAACAGAAATTCTATAAACTATTATAAAACTAGAGCTTAAATGTTTGTGTTTACTCCTGTGTTAATAATATCTTGTAAACTTCCATGCATATTATCTTATAATATATACACTTATTTAAATGCATATGTACCCTATAAAATATACACTATTAGATACAGAACACATATATAAGCATAACATATAAGCCTACACAAACATGCACGCACACACACACATAGACACATTCTTTGGAGAATCCTTAGCTGATTTGTACATGCTTTGTTGTGATTACATTTAGATAACCTTTGGACTTAAAACACTCAAGTGTTTAGTACCACCAATATTTCTGGAATCCCTATTTCTTTCAGAATATGTGTGATCTCTTATTCTAAATATATAATCCCTTATTCTGAATATATGACTCCTTATATGAGTTTGAATTTTTCTATTTTTTTCTTAATTATAGTTATAAATCTTAGTAGAAACATTTTTTGGAACCTTCCTGATGTTTGCAATACCTCTTATTCTAAAGTTATTTGCAATGGTAGATTTATTATTTGTCTCTTTGAAACATTATGTATAAAATATCAGTTCTCTTTAACCACACTAGTCACTTGAATCCAATTACCTCATGCATTGGTATTTATCATTATTTTTTTAGAATATCACCTTGATGTATTTTAAATACTTATTTTCTCTGAAATTCTATTGCCATACAAATTAAAAGAATCCAAATTCTAGAGTAAAACAGGTAAAATCATAGGAAAATAAAACTAGTCTTCTATGAGGCCTCTCACTTAAGCTATTTATTTTCTAATTCTATAAGAACAAAAATATTGATTCATAGTTCTTTGGGAATAAATCAAGTTAATTATTGTCTTCTTCTACGGTCTTAATCATTTTAACAATATGCTTTCATTCTTTAAATTCTCTGATAAGAAACTGGTATCTTCTTTCCCTTTAAGTTAGGTGGAAATATATACAGTTTTGCAATTAAAATAAGAGATAAAACTGTGCTTATTGAGTTTTAATAAAAAGGCCTAGAAGTATATACTGTGTTCCCAAATGTGACTTATGAAGAGTGAAGAGAGATAATAAATATAATATCAAACTTTTCTAATCTTCAAGTGTGTGTCCCATAGCTTCTCAAGTT
>NW_012151619.1:638284-642397 GCF_000956105.1 Propithecus coquereli | reverse complement strand
CCCGCCTCGGCCTCCCAGAGTGCTAGGATTACAGGCGTGAGCCACCGCCTAATGTATATATTAGAATAAATTAGTGGCTGTGCTCTCATCTACATTCTTTTATCTTACTGAGTGTGTCACACAAGTAAATTAACGATTGTAGTACAGTGTGATGAGTATAATGATGGTCACATATACTGAATGCTTAGGAAACAGAGAGGTAAGAATCCAAATCAGACTACAAGGGTGTTCATAGTTCCAAGTCTGTGAAGAGAAGATTAAAGATGGATGGTAAAGATTCAGAGTACACACTTCAGGGGTTGATATATCCATTAGGCATTACGGAACCTTGCTCAGGGAAGGCAAACACACATTTCCAGAACCAAGAAAAATATTTAAATTGTGAAAAATGTGATGGTCTCTAGAATATGAAAAAAAGAAATGCAAATCAAAACTCAAGAAATATTTAACTAAACATCTGTTAAATTTAACCACTGAACTTTATCAATTGCTAAATTGAAACCTCTTTACAATGAAGATTTTCTTCCTTTGCAAGTAACCCCCAATATGGCTAAAAATTATTTTAAAAAATCATAGAAAATTATAACAAAATGAAAGCACAAATTTATAAAATCCTTTTCAATTTTTAAAACAAAATACCCATACAGGATAAAGGTAGATTTTAATATTTTTTAAATGTTATGAGGTAAGCCCACCAAAACAAACAAATGAAACTTAGGGCATCAGAAGACCTAAAATAGGTCTGTGTCACACAGTCTTATATTGGCTCTGTCTTAGGCTGGAAATAAATATAATTTAATCAAAACTTTGTATGTCATCTATCTTTTAAGTAAGCAACCCCTAAATTCTAATTTGTTATTGGTTATCTCTAATTTAGAATAGAAACCTGAAGCTGAAAATTTCATCATTTTTATTTTTCAATGAGATTATGAAGACTACAAATTGAAAATTAACATATGTATCCTTGGTTTAAGATCTTTTACAACAATTGCTGCCTTAAATAAACTTCCTAGTGTCTTTTTCATCAGACTTTAAATCAGCCTGGACAAATTTCTTGGGTCAGTTCTGGGTCAATAAAAGGTCATGAAGAAAGCCCCAATGGTAACAATTAATTTCTAAAGGCTTTCAAAAAAATTACACCAAAACGATTTTTCCATTAGAAAATAAACAGAAATTCTATAAACTATTATAAAACTAGAGCTTAAATGTTTGTGTTTACTCCTGTGTTAATAATATCTTGTAAACTTCCATGCATATTATCTTATAATATATACACTTATTTAAATGCATATGTACCCTATAAAATATACACTATTAGATACAGAACACATATATAAGCATAACATATAAGCCTACACAAACATGCACGCACACACACACATAGACACATTCTTTGGAGAATCCTTAGCTGATTTGTACATGCTTTGTTGTGATTACATTTAGATAACCTTTGGACTTAAAACACTCAAGTGTTTAGTACCACCAATATTTCTGGAATCCCTATTTCTTTCAGAATATGTGTGATCTCTTATTCTAAATATATAATCCCTTATTCTGAATATATGACTCCTTATATGAGTTTGAATTTTTCTATTTTTTTCTTAATTATAGTTATAAATCTTAGTAGAAACATTTTTTGGAACCTTCCTGATGTTTGCAATACCTCTTATTCTAAAGTTATTTGCAATGGTAGATTTATTATTTGTCTCTTTGAAACATTATGTATAAAATATCAGTTCTCTTTAACCACACTAGTCACTTGAATCCAATTACCTCATGCATTGGTATTTATCATTATTTTTTTAGAATATCACCTTGATGTATTTTAAATACTTATTTTCTCTGAAATTCTATTGCCATACAAATTAAAAGAATCCAAATTCTAGAGTAAAACAGGTAAAATCATAGGAAAATAAAACTAGTCTTCTATGAGGCCTCTCACTTAAGCTATTTATTTTCTAATTCTATAAGAACAAAAATATTGATTCATAGTTCTTTGGGAATAAATCAAGTTAATTATTGTCTTCTTCTACGGTCTTAATCATTTTAACAATATGCTTTCATTCTTTAAATTCTCTGATAAGAAACTGGTATCTTCTTTCCCTTTAAGTTAGGTGGAAATATATACAGTTTTGCAATTAAAATAAGAGATAAAACTGTGCTTATTGAGTTTTAATAAAAAGGCCTAGAAGTATATACTGTGTTCCCAAATGTGACTTATGAAGAGTGAAGAGAGATAATAAATATAATATCAAACTTTTCTAATCTTCAAGTGTGTGTCCCATAGCTTCTCAAGTTCATTCTAAACCTGGCCCTTGTCCTATGACATTTTGACAGTCTGATGTCTATAAAATCTCTTCAGAATAAAGTCAGTGAGTCTATCTAGTTTTGTAATTAGATAAAGAAGTAAAATTTTAATTAAGACAGATATTGTTGTAATCTATGATTTCATTATTGGTAACAATAGGGGCATAAAAATTATACACAGACATCCAGCAGGACGATTAGACTTCCCACATCACTGATTTTATACTTAATCATATAACTTGCTTTGGGTAGTAACACATGACTACAAGTAATCTGTGTCACATCTGAGCAGAAGCTTTAAGAGCAAATTCATTGCTCTGTCTTGCTCTTTGCTTTCTGCCATGAGATTAGTATAGCTCCGTGAGTGGCTGCTTCATCTTAGAATGATGGTGCAGAGCCTAAGCTGCCCCATGACAGACATATAACATGTGCAATATATAAACTTTGTTGTTATAAGCCACATGGATGTGGAGATCATCTGTTACCATAGTGCAACTTAGTCTAGCCTCACTGATTGAACAACACAATAGAAAGTGCACAAAAGCAAAAGGTGTAGAGAAAACAGCATGTCAAAGACAATAGTCACTTTTGCATGGCCAAGCAATGTCTGCTTTAGACAGGACTCATTTTATGCCTTGTTTGCCTTGGTATAGCAGGAATTTCAGAGAACTGGCAGCCAAACTTGGTCAGAAAGTCATTTTTCTGAGTAAAAGCTGGTTTTCCCTGAATTTAAAAGGGAGGAAACAAATGAAAAACTAATGAAGAAAGCAGTTTGATTTTTTTAATCTCATAATAAATCCAACATAGTACTATATAGAGTTATGAGGAATAAATAAACAAATTAACTGAAAATAATATTATCTGGAAAAGTTTTTGGTTTGCTATAAATAATTTTCTACTAACTGTTCTAGCTGGGGGGTTGGATTAGCAAGTCAGTCATTTCCAAAAGGACAATTAATTGTACCAAACTCAAACAGCAAAAGACTCTAAAACATCATATGAAGTTGAAATTTATCAATATATAAATGTAATCAGCAAATTTGTCAGCTCACAGAAAAGGTATAAAATGCAAACATAGGTGATTAGTCTGGTGAATACATGAAATATTCTCCTCCAGATAGTTTTAACTTTTGAAAATCTTGGTTTTATTAATAACATCGCCACTGTAGACATAAGCTGTATGGAGGAAAGACTACAAGATACGAAAGTCTGCACACTTCCTATGTCTCCTCGGATAATCGGTGCAACCACAATAAATACAATTTAGAGTTCTGTTTTAAAAATAGCAGCTATGACTATTAAGTCATAAAAATCATAGGATAAAAACAAATAATGAAAAATCATCTGAATTGTCACTGTTAAACCAGACTTAGTTTATCTTCTTCTTAAATAATTATGTAAGCAATCTCTGATTACTTAAACCTTGCTTGCATTTCATCCTCTTTCAATAATATAAAAAAAGAACCAGATGAAACTGATAAATGCAATCAACTACATATTCTTATTCTAAATAAGTAAACATAGCAAATGTTTCGGTAGGTGTATGGTTAAGAATTTCTTCACAAAATTTTATATGAAATCTTATTTTAATGACATTCAAATAGCTTATTTTGATACTTTTCTTATATTAAGACATTTGATTTTTAATCCCAAATTTACTCAATAATATGATTATTAATTTATATACATCGGATAAAACTGTAGGGATTACTCCCTTCTATATTTTACTTTTTTAGGTATTTTTATATTACTAATATTTTTTCTTTCTGTAATTTTGCCTGCTCTTCCTCTAATTTCATTTTCTTT
>NW_012151619.1:634720-635528 GCF_000956105.1 Propithecus coquereli | reverse complement strand
GATATTATAGCAGGCAAAAAGTAATATCTCATGAATTTTTCTTTGTTGCAGGACATCTGCACAATAACAATATTTACTTCAAATATTTTTATTTAACATGTGACTTTAAAATCATGTGTAAGCCTGTTTATTCTCCTCCAGAGAATAGCACATTTTAGTTTTTAAATGTTTTAAAATAAAGTGTTTAAAACCTTTTAATTTTGTATTACCTTTCCTAGCTTTTTAAATGAAGGATAAATCAATACAATGTCAAAATGTGCAAATGAATAAAATTATCTAAAGAACTAGTGTTTACCAGTGTGATGCGTGAACCAAATTACATTCCTGGCACCAAGAGTCAAGGATTTTTTTTTTAAATTACAGAGTGTATGAAGACCTTTCAAATATTGTCGAGCTATAGCAGCCTGACTTATGTGGGTGAGATAAATCCATAGGGTGGTTTCTTAAAAAAGCAAACTCTATATGACAGCAGTAATCTATTGGGGTTTCTAGTCAAACATCATTCATTAGTGCAAGTCAGAGCTGGGACATAGAGAAGATTAACATGAGATTACTCAATATTTCTATTAGATAGAGTTCAGATTTGACATTGGTCATGGATATAAAGTTAATGCTGAATTGGCTTCGGAATTCAAACCCTTATAGTTATCTGCCAGCTCCACTGAATGAACAAAAACAAGATTGTTATAGAGCAAAAAGAAAAGAACATATGGTTGAAACAAAGCAAATGCTGTTCTTGGCCGATAGATAAATGGCAAAATGATGATTATATATACATTGTCAATAATATTTTACCCAATTAGAATTC
>NW_012151619.1:621492-624170 GCF_000956105.1 Propithecus coquereli | reverse complement strand
GTTTTGTATTTCAAACCATACAATTTAGTGAAACAAGTAGATAAAGGATGAATTTTGTGAGGTTGTCATGGCAAAAGATTTAAGGAACACTTAATCAGAAAAGAAACATGAATGTAATAGAATTTTAGGAAGAAACTTAGAATAAAGCCTGAAATCGAATCACATGACTATTGTAATAGTCCAAGTGAATAACAATGAGATTCTGAAATATTAATACAATGGAGGCCATGGTTTTATCTACCAAATCATTATAAAATGTAGTGTTACCCTATATTTTCTAATCAACAATCATTAAAATCATCATTTAATAAAAAGTAAGAGGGGATAGAGTGTCTAATTTTAAAAGTTGTGTTATTTTGTGTTACATGTTTGCACTTTTCTTTGTGCCTTTACCCGTGGCCTTAGTGATCCTGAAATAAATTACTGTCCTGTACTGTAATAATTTTATGATATTATTTCTGTGGCAAATTTAGAGCTTGTAACTGTTGGTTTAATTGATGTGTCCCACTATATGACAGTGATAAAACAGTGATTTGGGGCCAATCAGTATCAGATACTCCACATTCATACCTAATGGGCAAAGATAAAGGCATAATACAGAAAAACACAGATTCTCATAAGAAGTAACTCAAGTTAAAGAGAAGCAAGGCCAGTTAAACTCAATTTATTTTAAGGCATCACTTGCTTATATGAAGCAAGAATAAGTATTTTATGTCCTGGATACACATCTCATTGCTTATTTTTTAGTTGGCCTATTAAAAAATATACTTGAGAATTCAAAATTAGTCTGAAAGCATCTTGTATGGTATTAATGTGATGTAGATTGCATTATTAAATATTTTTTTATACCACGTGTCAACAGTGGGGATTTTGACAATCTCTTAGTTATCTGAAAGATAAAGTATGGGTGAAAGAAATGACTTTTTAAATGTACCTACTGAATAATTAGGGAGTCTAATATCAAGATTTGAAATAATTAAAAAAAATAAAGTAGATAATATATAACAAAACATCATATGCATTTAAATAATAAGATCTACTGAATTTTAAATATTTCCCATGAAGATCATTTGTTTAGGCAAATATCATAAGTAAACATTTTGAAGATATCAGTGGTAGAGTTTGTGAGGAGGTAAAGTGGGAGGAGATATTCAGTCTCATCACTGAAAAGCTATTACTTAACATCCTTTATTTTACCTCTCCAAACAGTCATCTGCCATTAACTTTCTACCATTTATTTTTTCCTATGGTACATAGAGCGTGGTAGCAGTAGTTTTATATTTTGGACACTTAAATGACTAGGTATTTTAGAATTTTATGAGCACAGTGTTTTCTTTCATTCAACTCTCCATGAAGCTCATGCTAACAACTACAATGCTCTTTTTTTAATACTCTAGATACCAATGGTTTGGATGTTATTAAATCAAAGAGGATGAGAAGTAGAGGAATGGATTATGTTCTATATCAATCTCTTTGATATGCATATCTGAGGGTGGTTATCCAAGGCATCTAAGACATAAACCAATGATTCTATGTCATGGAAAGAAAGGAAAGAATCATACACTGTTAGGTTTTATAGATCAAAGTCGACTATCCCAGTTTTTATATTTGAATGCCATGACCTACGTAGAAATCTTTTAAATGACGTACCAAGTAGTCAATGTCTATGACAGATATGGTTTTCTGTTTTGAACTATTGATTGCTTTTCTGAGTAATCTCCAAATCCTATTTTGCAGTTATTCAATCTGGATCTGAAAAAGGCAATAGGAACTTTAGGGTATCAACAACAACAAAAAAATAGAAGCATCTAAGATGATTAAGAAATTATGAGGGGTATTTGGAAGAATTTTTTGGCTTCCTCCCAAAGTTCTTTTAGCTTGAAATCAAGGCTTAATATTTTATGCCAAGAACCTACTACCTTAGACAAAGTCTGTTTAGTTTCTGCTTTTCTTTTCAGCCCATTATTTTGTAATAAAGTTTGAAAATAAAGGATTCAGGTGACTCTAGTTACATTAACTGTTTTAAATTCTCTTAATTTTTAAGTTTTCATTGCCCTTTATCTACAATGCATTGAAATTGTTCTTTATTACTAGCAGTTTGTGGTTTTATACGCTTCTAACTAATCATTGTTCATTATACCAAGAGAATCAGATTTCCAAGTATAGTTTGATGTCATTGTGTATGTACAGGACGTCCACAGGTGCCTGGAAGGCCATAAAGGAAAAGAAGCAAACCAGCCAAGATTAAAGTTTCACAGATCCAGATGTTGTTGCTGCTGCTGTTTAAAAAAAAAAAAAACACACATTTTAGAGCTTGGCATCTCAGCTTTGCAGCTGGCAAGTAATAAGAGAGAATGAAGTCTGTGTGCGTGCATGCATGCTCCTTTAGTGGCAGAGAAAGGAGAAATGGAAGGAAGGAAAATCCAATCTGCTGAAGTAAAATAGGAATGTGGAAGAGAGCCTGTTCAACCCTACTGGCAATGAGGTATTTCCTTGTTATTAATGAAATGTTCTGGCACATTGGGAAAAATATAATTTGCATGAGTGAACATATCAAACAAAAACATAAAAGTTCTGACTCCTACTGGTTTCTTTTTAGCTTATTCACAAAATTATAACCAAGATTCTATTGTCTTCCACTTTAATGTAGTTGCTTCTTTTGCCATTACTCAGTCATA
>NW_012151619.1:619664-620082 GCF_000956105.1 Propithecus coquereli | reverse complement strand
AGAAAGTCACCAAAGAATGCTTATTAATTATTATTTCAAAATTTCAAACTCTTCCAGCTAGCCATGACATACCTTACTTTCCAAAGAAAAATTTAAATGAAGAAAAATATAGCTCCAAGACCAGGAATTCAGAAGATAATCTGGTAAGTATGCTAATTTTGGAATACTTTAAAGAAAGAAAAATTTCAAAGGCAGAATGCCTATGAGCAGAGACACTTTTCTCTTTTGTTTTCAGCTTGTGACTTTTATCCAAGACATATGCTATACATACAGAATGACTAAGTATCTGTTATAATTTAAATGAATTCTAAGTCTTGGGGCATCAGGGAGGTTATTTTTAAACCTTAAAGGGAAATGACTTTTGAATTTCCTATACCACATTGTATTCCATTGCCAAAAATTTAAACTTAATGCACTG
>NW_012151619.1:595164-619099 GCF_000956105.1 Propithecus coquereli | reverse complement strand
ACTATACTTTTTTCCTTACTTATACAAACTCAATGCTTAATAATTTCAATTCTTTGAAATGTTTTGGATCTGTTCTATAGACATGTGAAATAGGGAGGAGAAATTCTCTAAATTACTAGAATTCCCTAGCAATTATTTCTTTTCTCCCATTATTAACTTACTATGAGTGTTGGTTGCTTGTAGAACCTAAGGTTATAGGCTTATAAAACAGATAGAATTGTATACTATATAACTTAAATTGGTCTTGGTATAATGGTAGAACATTCCTTTTATAATAAAAAGCATGAGTTTTGTGTCTTTATTCCTCATATCTTTTGCATTTACATTTTGTCCGTGAAGCTTCACTCTCTGATAAAAAAAGATTATTTTTACATTGGCAAATATAGGTCATAGTTGTGAAAGATAAAGTATTAGTTCAACTAAGAAACTGTGATGTGTGTGTGTGTATGTGAGAAGGAAAGAGAGAAAGAGGGAGAGAGGTAAAGGGAGAGAGGGAGAAAGCGAGATGGGGGTGGGGGGAGAGAGAGAGAGAAAGATCTATCATCTGTCTTTCTATCATACACACATACAATATGTTTAGTCCTTGATGAAAAGTGAAGACTGTGATTCACATTTTCTTTGGGAATTCAACCATGTTGCCTTTAAATGAGACATTTATGAATGATGAAGACATGTACTCAGGCAAAGAAATTATAGTTGACAATAGAATGTACACATGACTTTAAATAAGAACTATACTAACTAGTGTTTTATTTTTTAAATTTACTGACATCTCAAATTTCAGAGGTGGTCTAAAGCAGCATTTTCTAATTGACATATAATGTAGGCCACATATATAATTTCCTAGTAGTCATTAAAACAAAATAAAATATGAAATTAATTTTAATATTTTATTTTACCTACTATAACCAACATGTTATTACTTCAACATGTAATAATTTAAAAATTATTGAGATATTTTACATTTTTTTTTCTTATTGTGTCTTCAATATCTACATATCTCAAATCAGACTAATCCAAGTCAAGAACTCAATTGCCACATGTGGCTACTAGCTATTAATCATATTGGACAGCATAGATCTATAGTGTAGTTAAAGTCTAGTAACAACATGATCTTCTTTTAAAAATATCAGAACATCTTCTTCCTAGATACCATATTTAGAATAATATAAGCAGGCAACTGTCACATTTAAATATCACAATGACTATAGAAACAAACCCTCTATGAGTGCAATTAAGGGGAAACTTTTCAAAACAGAGAGGGTAATTAAGTAGAAAATGTGTGGTTAAATCCACACAAAAAATGTTGGATGGAAAGATCCTTTTCCAAACAGAAGAACACCAAACATAAAAGGAAAGGGGAGGGGTGGAAACTTTGCATAGGCAAAAATTACCATATTTACTGAATAGAAGGCCAGTTTGGCTCTGGAAAACTTCTCCTTTTCTCCCCCCAAAGAGAATGGCCACACGCCAATAGATACAGGCCTAAAATAGAGCATATACCATGGTAACCATAGTAATGAGTAGATGGAACTAAAAAAAGCTGGTCTTGGGTGAGCAGATGTTCAGTCAAAGCAAGAATGAAAACATGAACTGAATTTCACAACCTCCATTTTATCTACATACAGTAGGACAGTGTTCTACGAGCCTGTGGGAGAAATGTGCTGAAGAAGGAGGAGCCAGAATGCCAGGGTTGCCTTGTTATGTGTGCAAGCACACAAACCTGGGGCTCTGTCAGGGAATTCATTAGAGGGAACCATCCCAAAGCAGGCCTATGATAGGATGATAAATATTTCCATTATATATACATACACATATACATACTTTATTAAGTAAATTAGTATGTCTTATAGTTTTGTAAAATAGTCTGTTTATGTTAAAGTGTGAAAAAATTATGTGCAGTTTCTCAATTTCCTTCAGAAAGTCTGACCTAAATATAATTCCCTAAGAATAACATGGCTTTTATCTATATCATGCCAACACCTTCCCTCAACTTCAAGTTATTTTTGCTACAGAAAAAAATCAGTGTTGTGATTAGGAAGAAGAGGTATGCCTGGGTTTGAATCCCAGCTCACTAGGTGACTTTGGAGAAGTAACTTAAACTTCTTAAGACACAGTTAACTCACCTGCAAAAACAGAATTAAACATTGACACTTCATAGCATTGATATGAAGATTGACATAAAGAAATCTGAAGTGTCTGGCATATAGTTAGCATTAATAAATTTTAGTTATTTTGTAACTGTTACCCAATTCATTAAATTATTTTCATGCCATATACCAATAAATTACAAAAGGGATGACTAGAAAAATACCGAAACTATGTTTTATTTTGCTTAGCACATTTTTGTTGATGCATGTGCAACATATACACAAACACAAAAAACACAGAGACCCATGTCCACATATATATTTCCCCTCCCTTAAAACAGGTACCTCAAGAGAAAACAAAGAAGTTACATGTAAAGAAGACAGGTAGTTCTCATTTTATCTTCCAAAATACTATTTGGCCAATAATCCATTGTGTCATTCTCTTTGTTGCATTCAGCTGGCAGTGTTTCAAAACATATCCAAAGCAACAGAAGACTACTGAGCCCAAGGAGCATTGGGTCATAATTAGCACAAGATTAAAGTTCACCAAGGAATGGATTCAAATTCAATTTAACATAAAAAGGCTTTAGAGGGAGGGATCACTCTGTTGAGATCTCAATGAAACAAGCTTGCATTCTTGATCATTGGAAACTCCTTGATAAAGAATCTCCCTAGATCCTTAATGCTTTGTGCAGCTGGGGTTTGAGATCATACTTTTCACTACATTTGGTGTGGGAAAGGAGGTTGGCACATGTTCTTCTTGATCTACATGTAGCCCCAAAGTACTTTCAAAGAAAGAACAAAAGCATATAGAATTGCTTACCAAGAAATATTTCCCAACAATAAATTTCAGGATTTACTCATTCCCTCCTCCTAATGGGTACAATGCACACACTGTCTGGGTGATGGGCGCACTTATAACTTTGACTCAAACTGTGCAAAAGCTATTCGCATCACCAAAACATTTGTACCCTGTAATACTCTCAAATAAAATTAAAAAATTGAAAACAAAACAAAACAAAAATAAAAAATAAATTTCAGGAAGCAATGCTATCTCTGGGAGGAGAACATTTCAGGTAGAAATTGATAAACCCTGCCGATCAGGGACAGCAAATCTTATCAAAGGTCTAACAAAAGCTATATACTAAGCAAAGTTTAACAAAAGCTTTATTCACAAGGTGTTTATTATAATATTATACACACACACAGATACATATATACACACACATATATAGATACACACATAAACATCTACATATATTTGTATGTGTGTGTATATATGTGTATGATATATATATAATAAAATGTGTATATATGCATATATAAAGATTAGTGGAAAATGTTCTACATATCATAATGATGGATAAGTAAATAAGACATGAATGAGAATTATGGGCTTGCATCATGCAAAAGAGAAAAAGAAATCCATTAAGATGGGTAGACTAACACCAATTTGTGTGCTGCCTATTCATTTTAACTGTAAGTAAAGTTTAGGTGGAAAGGAAATTAAACCATAAGTTAGATAATTGTTTAGAATTATATTCTTCCCACATTTTTGCATCATCCCATTCTTGCATTAAAATAAACGATGAGTTGATTGCTAAAATGTTAATATTGTTTATATTTGATAAATAGGAATTCATGATGCCCAAGAGACTAAACACATGTTTGTATTACCTAACATTTAAGTTTCTCTCAGACTTTATTTATTTCTAACTCAAAGATTATTCCTTTGCCTCTAACGATAAATATTTGAAGAAATGGGAAATCAGGCACAGAGATTGGGCATAAATGAACATAATGGTGCTAAAATGACAGAGATGTGGATTTAGAAAGGCCCATATCCATAACAAGAACAAAAATCTTTAAATTCCACCTCTGTCTTCACATGGACCTGCTCAATTATGTTCACTCAACTGAATAGAGTTAGAAGCTGAAAGAATAAAAGAGCAATTTTCAGATGTATAGTTTTCTAACATTCTTTAAAAGAAAAGAGAAAAAAGTTTTAAAGTATTAACTGAACTTGTTTTGATCTTGGATGGGAACAAGAGAACTGCATGGACAAATTCAGTTTTTAAAATTGGAAGAAAAACATGTTTTAGGTTATTTTCATCAGATGTGGGGTTTGACTTGAATTTGCTCTTTGTTTTTATATGGTATAGCTCAGATGTCTGTGGTAGGTTCCATTCTCCAATTTGGTATATATATCACATATATTGGTTCCCTAGTAATAATTTAATGCCAGGAATTGCTTCAGACTTTTCAGGAATTAACTGTTCGAATAGCATTCCCTTGGAAAATTACAATTCAGAGAGTGGGCACTAACCGAACCAATGTAATTGCCCTGTATTTGGTGTGGGTTTGTGTGTTGAAAGAATGTATAATCCTAACAAAAGTAGACGATTTGGGAACTAATGGTGGCACAACAAGGGAGATCAGACTCTCTCTCTGCAAGGTCAATTAGAGACTGCTTGTGCAATTTCCCTCCTGTCTAATGGCCTTAATATAACCACATATTCTTATTATTGCTCTAAAGTTATTGAACATATGTAATCTGTGTATCTGCCTTTGTGGGTCCTTTCAATAGTTCTGCTCAAGGCAGCTGCACTTGAAGCTTAAGGGTTTGCAGCTGTTGGAAGCTATATCAGGAACGTGAGGGTTTGGCACTCATTTTCATAGTTCCTACTGTGTAGAAGTTTGGCAAGAACTGTGGAAAGGGTATGGTGACTTAAAGAATGTTTGTAAAACTTTTCTCCATAGCTGTGGTTCTGAGCACATGAGGTATAGAGTTGAAGAATATAATGGCAGTTATTTTGTTTGGGACATTTGGGTTCCATTCATACAATTAACATGAGGACAAAATATTCCGATAATTCACCTTAAATTTTGTTTTTTCCTTTGATAAGTACAACAAAGAAGAAGAATTCTGTGAAGTAGGTCTAAAGAGTGTTCTATTTTCTCAGTTTCAACAGCAAATTTCAAAGCTTTAACATGGCCATCTATACTTATAGCCATCTTTAAAAATATATTGATGGTAGTATTCCTGACAAAAGTTTCAAATTCATAAAATCATTTTACCCACATACGGGAATTTTGGGGAAAATTTCTCATCCTCAGATCATCACATAAGATATTCAAAAGTCATTTTAGATAAAAATAAATCTTGAAGTATTAAAAAAAATCACTTTAGAAAGAAAATTTAATAAATTTCAACTTTGCCCAGAAAACATATTCTTAAAAATCACCATGCTGTGATGTAATGATATTTAGGATCAGATTATTTAAATCTTACAAAGAAAAATAAGTACTTAGCTAATATATTTTTATATTTCTTGAACATGAGAAGATCATTAAGGTGAATTATGTATAGGATTATTTAATTGAATATTTAGGAGGACATTTGAGAAAGTGACATTTTCCTAGGTAAATTTTAAAACAACGTGTTAGAATAGATGAATAATCCAATTAGAGCTCTATTCCTTGATTGAGAATAACATATAATTGAAGGATATTTAGCAACTCTAGCAATTTTATATCCTAACCTACGCCATTCAGTATGCAAGCCATAGAATTATACTAAATTTGTAATCAATTTATCTCGATGGATGTAGAAAGATGTAAATCTATTGGGAATTTTTGGGTCACATCAATTATAATATTAATAAACTTATAATTGCCTCAGCATTTCTGGTAAAAATGCATCAAACCATATAAATTTTTTTGGTTGAAAGATTTAAATTTGTTATTGACGAATGTTGTATAAAAACAAAATACTAAGTTTTTAAAATGTCTTTCATAAAAAATGTGGAATGTAAAAGGGAAATTAGAATTCTTCAGATAGTTTCTTAACCATATAATCATGATGATGGTTATATCTCCATGTACAAAGAAAAATGAAGAAGAATAAGGGATCATGAAAAAATTAGTCTTTCAAGCATACAACTGGGATGATTTGATTAGTAAAGTTTCTATTTTACTTTATGTAGACATGAATTACAACAATATCAACCATATAGTAAGCACATACTCTATGCTCCTGCTTGTTCAGGCAGTTAACATGATCATGTGGCTAATGCTAATAAATTTATCTAGTACCATTTATTCAGCATTTCTTAAATGTGAAATATTAGGGATTTAAATATTGTTTTCAAATAGTGGTCTGTATGCTTGTTTTATCAATCTTCCGAGAATATATGAGGGCAAAATTATGCCTTCTGCTTTTTAGAAGACACTACTAAATTCTAAGCCATTAATTTCTTTTAAGTTATGAATAAAAAGTGTAAATCATGAGTAAGTTGCCAAGATTCTGATGATTCTTATACCAGTTCATGACTCTAGCTGCCTGAGATCCAGCAGTCATTATTTACTTGTCATTCTTCCTCATCCCACAGTCATTCCATCAGCAGATCCTGAAGATAATACCTCCTGAATATGTCTTGATTTTCTCTTCTTCTCTCCATCTGCACTGACAACATCTATCCAATCCCCTGTCATCTCAAACTTGGATGAGATGACTCAAATTGCCTCTTCATTATCCCAGTCACTCTAGCTATCCTTTAATGTAGTCTCCACATTGCCTGTTGCTGCAGTGATTTTTGAAACTATAATCCCGGTCATGTTAGCTACACACCCTAGTCTGTTCCCCCTTTAATATTCTGAAATTAGCAGTATAACTGCAGAGACCACCCTTTTAAGTAAAAGCTTCTATTGCTGCTTTTAGGAGTTTACATTCCATTATACCTTAGAATCTTTGCCCATACTGCATTTCTTGCCTTCTCAAACCCAGATGAATTTATTTCTACTCATTCTTAACATGTCATCTCACCTCAAGCAGGCCTTTTCTAAATTATCAAGACAGATCTCTTTGTTCTTCGCTGCTGTAAAAACTTTTTTACTTTACTATCCAAGTTTGCAATCACATTTTTGTTCTTATTTAACATCTACACCAGTGGTCCCCAACCTTTTTGGCATCAAGGACTGGTTTCATGGAAGACAATTTTTCCACGGATGGTGTCAGGAGATGGTTTTGAGATGGTTCAAGTACATTACATTTATCGTGCAGTCAAACTTCTCTGTTAATGACAATCTGTATTTGCAGCCGCTCCCCATTACTGGCATCACCACTTCAGCTCCACCTCAGATCATCAGGCATTAGATTCTCATAAGGAGCGTGCAACCTAGATCCCTCGCATGCACAGTGCGCAGTTGGGTACATGCTCCTGTGAGAATTTAATGCTACCACTGATCTGACAGGAGGCAGAACTCAGGCGGTGATGCAAGCAATAGGAAGTGGCTGAAAACACAGCTGAATCTTTCCTCGTTGCCTGCTTCTCACTTCTTGCTGTGTGATCTGGTTCCTGACAGGCCACTCCATGGGCCCAGGGGCTGGGGACCGTAGTTCTACGTACATGGTGAAGGCATGAACACAAGAACCTTATCTGTTCAAATAAATTAAATAGAATTTGAGGCCATTAAAAGGAATCCAGAAGAGTACAGGCCTTCAAATTTTAATTTTCAAATAGATGAACATTTCAGGGAAAATGAGAGATCTTCAAATATAGGAATAAAGGGACCCTTATACATACATATATATAGATATATATGTGTGCATGTGTATGTACATATAATTTTTTTAATAGACTCACTTCAACTGTGCTGTAAATTTTCCACATCTCTTGAATGAACAGCTCATGTGGTGAGTCTGGCAGTTATGTTTATAAATAATTATTATTAATATAATTCTTACCATTGGGAAATAAACATTGAGTTATGGGTATACAAAGGAAGAACATAATAATTCTACCTGTAGACAGTAAGAAAGAAATTATAGAGATGTTGGTTTTTGAGCCAGGCCTTGAATGACAACAAAAGTTTTAGCAGGCACAAGAATGACAAAAAATACTTATAGGAAACAGGAATTGTATGTGGAAAATTATGTCCTCCTGATTGGGCTTAGTATGTTTTTGAAACTAAACAGATAGTTATGAATGAATAACAAGCACTTAATGAGCACCTACCAAGTACCAAGCTTCATGATATGTAATTTGAAATGTATTAATATACTTTCATTTAATTCTCATAAGCATATGATGTGGGTACTACTTTTACCACCTAAATTTATATACCTAAGTGCTCCAAACACAGGCTTAAAGCACTTGAGTAAATTTTGCATAAATAAATAGCTAAGAAATAAAATGTCTGAACTCTGGAACTCACAAACTTAACCCCTAGATTATACTACTCTTGAGAAATAGAGGAAGAAAGAGATGAAATTGAAATTGTGAATAGTTGTCAAATTGTGAGGGTATTAGTTACCATGCATAGGAGTTTAAACTTTGTCCTATAGGCAATGGAAAACACTGAAAGTTCTATAAGCAAGGTGATTATAATCCAGCCTAATTTTTAGAAAGATTTCTATGGTGGACCATATGGAAAATTAATGAAGGCAGATTGATTAAATTGCCTATGACTACATTAAATTGCCTATAACTGAGCTGGGCAGCTAGGAAAGTTAAAGGTAATTTAATTCAGCCAGTTTAAGTAAACACTAAGTAATTATTGAATCCTACATCAACCTCTGCCAAGTACTGATTCCCTAAGGAAAGATGTGTCTGGTGGGGATAATCTGATTTTGAGAAGTAGCTGATGTGCTTATGGGACAGCCAAGTGGAGATGGCAATAGAAAGTTAACAATATAAATCAGGAAAGGAGGAGTATTTCAGTATGCAAATAGAAATTTTGTAATCTTCACATAGAAATTATTTAATGAAATAATAATCTGACTTTATGAAAACAAATTAATACTTATACAATGGATTTATTGTAATATAATATGGATATTTCTGGCATTACACTTGGCTCAAATGAAAATGTTTATCAATGCACTCCATGTGAATTTTTAACAATACTTTCAATATTATGAAGATAAAAATTAGTGTTTCTGACCAATGTGGTATAACAAGGACCAGATTTACTCTTCTGCCTAGATAACTAGGGAAAAAACCCACAAAATACGTAAAGCAATGGTTGTAAGTCACTGGACAACAGGTGGTGCAGAACTGATTCCTCAGAGACGGGAAATTAATAGGTGAGACCTACAATTGCACCAACTTATTGCTTGGGAGCAGTACCCAGAGTGCAGTGCAGAGAGGGGAGGAACCCCAAGCATAGAACAAAATTCTTGCTGGGTTTCAGATACAGAGAGCCAAGTTCTGAAAGGCCAAGGTAGTTATACTTTGCTGGTTAGAGCTCTGGAAAGTAGAAAGACAAACAGGGAAAGAGAGAAACCTCTGTATATCCTCAGAGGGCTCTTTTCAAGTCTTGGCTGACTACTGATCTAATCAGTTGTGAGGGCAGACTACCCTAGAGAGGAGAAAGAACCACTTTAAGAAAGGAAAAGGCAGAGAAATATCTTGAGCTAAAGGATGTTCATGTTTCCATCATCCAGAGTGGAAAAGTTCTTAGGATAAGAGGCATTAAGTAGAATCCTTAGACTTACTCAAAATTGAAAACATCTGCTCCTTGAAAGATACCTTTAAGAAAACAATAAGGAAAGGCACACACTGGGAGAAAATATTTTCAAAGCACATACCTGAAAAAGAACTTGCATCCAGAATACATAAAGAACACCTATGACTCATTAATAATAATACAAATGACTCTATTTAAACAATGTTCAAAATATTTGCATAGACAATATGGCAAAGTATATGCCTGCATACCTTGGAAATAATGAGAATTCAGTTCCAAATCGTCACAATGAAGCAAATATCGCAATAGAGTGAGTCACACAAATATTTTGTTTTTCCAGTGCATATGAAAGTTATGTTTACATATAGACTATTAAATGTACTATAGTATCATGTCTAAAAAATATAGATACTTTAATTAAAAATATTTTACTGCTAAGAAATGTTAATGATCATCCGAGCCTTCAGTGAGTTGTAACCTTTTGGCTGGTGGGGGTCTAAACCTTGTTGTCGATAGCTGCGGACTGATCAAGTGGTGGTACTGAAGGGGGTGGCTGTGGCAATTTCTGAAAATAAAACAACCATAAAATTTGCCACATCAATTGACTCTTCCTTTCACAAATGATTTCTTTGTAGCAAGTGAAGCTGTTTGATAGCATATTACCCGCAGTAGAACTTCTTTCAGAATCCTCTTAAACCCTGCTGCTGCTTTATCAACTAAGTTAATGTAATATACTAACTTTTTTGTTGTCATTTCAACAATGTTCACAGCATCTTCAGTCAGAATAGATTCATTCTCAAGAAATCACTTTCTTCGCTCATCCGTAAGAAGCAACTCTTCTTCCATGACATTTTATCATGAGATTGCAGTAATTCAGTCACATCTTCAGGCTCCACTTCTAATTCTCATTATCTTGCTATTTCCACAACTGTAGTGACTTACTTCACTGAAGTCTTGAACTCCTCAAAGTCATCTATTGAGGATTAGGGATGGAATCAATTTCTTCCAAACTCCTGTCAATATTGATATTTTGACCTTCTGTGAGTCACAGACGTTCCTAATGGCATCTAGAATGACAAATCCTTTCCAGAAGTTTTTTTTAATTTACTTAGCCCAAATCCATCAGAGGAATCACTATGTGTGACAGCTATATTCTTGCAAAATGTATTTCTTAAATAATAAGACTTAAAAGTCAAAATCACTTTTTGATCCCTGGGCTGCAGAATGAATGTTCTGATAGCAGGCATGCAAAAAATATCAATCTTCTTGTCCATCTCCATCAGAGCCCTTGGGTGACCAGGTGCATTGTCAATGAGCAGTAATATTTTGAAAAACAATTTTTTTCCCATGAGGAATAGGTCTCAACATTGGCCTTAAAATATTCAGTAAACCATGCTGTAAAAAGATAAGCTGTCATTCAGACTTTTTTATACTATTTATAGAGTACAGTCAGAGAATTTAGCATAATTCTTAAGGGCTCTAGGACTCTCAAAATGGTAAATGAGCATGGGCTTCAACTTAAAGTCACCAGCTGCATTATTTCCTAACAAGAAAGTCAGACTCTTCTTTGATGGTTCGAAGAAAAGCATTGATGTCTCTTCTCTAGCTATGAAAGCTCTACATGACATCTTCTTCCAATGGAAGGCTGTTACAGCTACATTTAAAATCTGTTGTTTAGTGTAATTACCTTCATCAATCATCTTAGCTAAAGCTTCTGGATAACTTGTTACAACTTCTGCATCAGCACTTGTTACTTCACCTTGAACTTTTCAGTTATAAAGATGGCTTCTTTCCTTAAACCTCATGAACCAACCTCTGCTAACTTCAAACTTTTCTGCAGTTTCCTCACCTCTCTCAGCCTTCGTAGATTTGGAGAAAGTTAGGGCCTAGCTCTGAATTAGGCCTTGACTTAAGAGAAGTCAAGAGAAGTTGTGGCTGGTTCGATCTATTCAGACCACTACAACTTTTTCCACATAAGCAATAAGGCTGCTTAGCTTTCTTATCATTCTCACGTTCACTGGAGTAGCACTTTTGATTTCCTACAAGAAATTTTTTATTTTGCATTTACAATTTGGCTGTTTGGCACAAGAGACCTAGCCTTTAACTTATCTTGGCTTTTGACATGTCTTCATTAAGTTTCACTGAGCTTAATTATTTCTAGATCTTGATTTCAAGTGAGAGAGGTATGATTCTTTCTTTCACTTAAACACTTAAAAGCCACTGTATTAATTGGCCTAATTTCAATATTGTTGTATCTCAGAGAATAGGGAGGCTTGAGGAGAATGAGAGAGATGGGCAAATGACGGGTTGGTGGAACAGTCAGAACACAAACAACATTTACCAATCAACTTCACCATCTTATATGAGCAGGGTTTGTGGCACCCCAAAACAATTGTAATGGTAACATCAAAGATCACTGATCATAGATCACCACAACACATATAATCATAATGAAAAAGTTTGAAATACTGTAAGAAATATCAAAATGTAACACAGAGACACAAAGTGAGCACATAGTATTGGAAAACTAGTGCTGATAAACTTGCTTGATATAGGCTTCCCATAAACTTTCAATTTATGAAAAACACAATATCTGCAAAGTACAATAAAGCAAAGTGTAGTAAAAGGAGGTATGCCTATTTAGAAATGGCAAACAAGCACATGAAAAGAAGCTCAAAGTCATTAATCATTAGGCAAATACAAAATATCAACACAGCAAGCTACCAACATATTCTATGTTATGGCTAACACTAAAAATATTGATAATGCCAAATGTTAATGAGGATGTAGAATTTGCACATATTATTAATAACACTTATGAAAATGCAAAATTGTACAGCCACTTTGAAAAACAGGTCATCAGTTTCTTGTAAAGTTAAACACAGAACTTACCTCACCGTTCAGCAATCTAAGTCATAGGTATTTATCCAAAATAAATGAAAACATATATAAACACTTGTATTGAAAAACATTATCCTTAATAGGCAAAAACTTTATTCTTAATAGACAAAAGAAAGATCAGCTTTATTCTTAATATACAATAACTAAAAAAACAAAACAAATGTCCATTGACTGGTGAATAGATAAACAAATTATGATATAGTCATACAATGAAACGCTACTTAGCGATGAAAAGAACAGCTTACATGCAGGAAGAATCGTTCCTAAAAGCCAGACCCCAAAAGTACATACTGTATATTTCCATTTACATGAATTTGAAAAAAAGGAAAAACTAACTTATAGTGATAAAAGTCAGAATGTTGGTTTTAATTATGGAGGCTATTGTCTGGAGACTGGCATGAGGGAATCTTTGGGGTTTCTGTAAATGTTTGATATCTTCATTACAGTAGTAGTTACATGGATATGTGTGAGTGTGTATCAAGTTGTATAATTCATCAAATTTTAAAATTAAGAGTTATTCATTTAGTTTATGCATTTTGTACTTAATTTTTGAAGGACTTTTTTCTGTATTGAAGTTACATGATCTATTCCATATCTTTCTGAAAGTCTATTAATTCCCCCTAGCTTCCTGTTCTTCGTTTATTTCTTAGTGGTTCCATATACTTTGTAGCTTCAAACTCTGCCTTCCTTTTTTCCTCCTGACTCCCTTTTCATCTTTCTTTTCTCTTTTCTTTTTTTCCTGAACAAATATTTTTAAACCCTTACACTATACCATAATGTTGTAGGTGCTGAGGATACAAATGCTTTGTAAAAATAGGTATGGTTCTGCTCCCGTGGAGAATAAATTCTAGGAATGGAGATTAACATTGGTTGTTTTTGTTTAAACCCTCAAATAAACTGAGGAATGATAAATTACCCTAAAGGTATATAATATTTGGATGTGAAGTAGGCAGTAAGGTCAGAAATGGTTTTTCTGAATAATGAAGTTAGGAAGATGAAGAGAGGAGGAAAGCATTAGCTTCAGAGTCTATAATATATGGGCAGACACCGTAGCCAGAGGAAAAATGTCAATATAAGGAAATGATGTTCCCTCCACTTCAATTGGCTCCATCACAACAGTAGTTGCTGTGTTTGCCCGTGGCCTCCATATAAATAATTCTAACAGTATATTTTTCACACGTGATCTTACCTGATAATCTTAACAGTATTAGACCTATTGATTTTTCTCCTAGAATATGAGGTCCTTTTCTCCTTTTCCCCACATAATCTCTAGATATTGTTATATGTATCTATGACTTCAATGAGTAACTTTTCAATGATTTTTCCTAATGCTATCTCTAACCCAGACTTTTCCTCTGAGCTTCAGATTTAGGTATCTGTCTGCCTTCTTGACATCTACAAGGTATATAAACACATCAAAATTACAAAGAATATTCTCTCTTCCCTGAATTCCCCCAAATTGACCTAATTACTAATTTTCCTTATTTCAGTGTCATATTTCTTCTGTCACACAAGCTAGAAATGTAGAATTTAACCTTGACATCTCTTTATTCTTTATGCACATCAATGTATTTCCCAATTGTCTTTATCTCTCATTTATTATTTCCCAAAAGATGCAGGTAACCTTTGCAATGTATCCAACTTGATCAATCAGGATACTTGGTGTCTTTGAAGAATTGTTAGTAATTGAAAAGAGAATGAGAGTAACATGGGTTCGGTATATTTTGTGATCCTCTTTGGAAAATCGACTATTTTCAAGAAAGAATATTAATAGTATAAATACAAAGTTATATGAACTCAGGGAAGCATATATACATACACATGTATGCATGCTTACACATATACACCCGTAAAGACACAAACACAGATGCACACTCCCTAAAGTAACACATTAGAAAATATTTTTGAGATAGATATCAGAAGCTTATACAAGGCAAACATTTATTTGCAATGCTCATATAAAGTTAATGCAAGCATTCCTAATGATTTAGATGGCCTTCAACACTCCTTCATATCCTTTTCATCATAATGCACTTTTGCTCATTTACAGGTGGACTTGGATGTGTGCTTGGTCTCCTCCAGGGATGTCACAACAAAATTCACTACAATTCATTTTACGAAATATTACATTAGAAATTGAGGGGTTTTGGTCTTTAACCTTTGGTTCTTAACCTTTAACCTTTTGCCTCTCTATTCCAGAAATGTAAACAGCACTTCAAAAATTCAAGCAAATACTTAAAGTAGAACCCTTTCTGCAATGAGGCAAGAAACTATTAATATTTGCTTATACAGGGAATATAGTAAGGGACAAGACTGAACATGAGCTGGGGGGTGTCTCAGTGGCTGTGGGATAGTTCAGAACATAGTTATGTAACATGACTATGCCGTGCGGGGGGGAGAGAAAGATACAATTCTGTAATAATATACTACTGTATCCTAAAAAACATCTGAGATATCAGAAAATAAGCAGGTTGGAGTCATAAAGCCACATCATTCACCATTTGTTACATCTACAAATATTTGTTAGATCAAATGATGGGAGACTGATATGTCACTTATGGAAACCAATAGGTAAGACTGTTCGGATTGATAAGGACATATATCAAATTAATCTGTAATAACTACATACAGTCACCTCTTGGTATCTATGCGGGCTAGTTCCAGGACTCCCTAAGATAGCAAAATCCACGGATGCTTAAGTCCCTGACATAAAACGTCATAACATTTGCAAATAAACTATGCACATCCTTCTGCATACTTTAATTCATCTCTAGATTACTTATAATACCTAGTACAATGTAAATGATTTGTAAATAGTTGTTATATTTCATTGATCAAGGAATAGTGCCAAGGAAAAGGTCTGTATGTGCTCAGTACAGATATAACCATTCATATTTTTCCCCGAATATTTTTAATTTACAATCGGTTGAATCCACAGATGTGGAAACAATGGGTAGGGAAAGCCAACAGTACTATACATGTATACGCACACACACACACGTATGTATATACACACACATCTTACTTTCCCTATTAATGTAATAGAGGTGTCTCAGAAATTTGGTCACTAATTGTATCTCAAAATACCCATAAATAAAAAAGAAGCGTGATCCAGAAATAACAAGTTTTAACAGAGAGACTACTCTATGAAATGAATTATTTCTTGGTATATTTTCCTGATGTTCAATATATTTCTGTGATC
Source organism: Propithecus coquereli (assembly GCF_000956105.1). Lineage (NCBI taxonomy): Eukaryota > Metazoa > Chordata > Mammalia > Primates > Indriidae > Propithecus > Propithecus coquereli. The sequence continues at coordinate 603,436 of NW_012151619.1, read as the reverse complement.
CTACACACCATATATTATATAGCCAGTATAAAGGTTCAGATAGGTAAAGCACAATTGAATATAGATGAGTAAATTAATAGGAAATATGGAAAAAGTGTTTAATTTTCTTTGTAGTATTGTGATAGAAGCTGACATGCTATGCTATTTACACAACCTGAAATCAAATTCTGAAATGTTGCTTTTTTTCCATAGTATATTTTTGGGAGAGAATAAGGAAATCTTGGATAATCACAACATTAAAATGTCATAAAACATGGAATCTAACCTAAGGAGTAGTATTATCCATGAGCTTTTAGGTCCACATTGTTTGTTGATTTTATTTTCTTTCTAAATCATATGTTAAATTATAACTACTGAAATTGCATCATTAAATCACATTTTTCTTCTTCTTTTATGTCAGTTACCTATAGAAACCATATGTTATCTCTATAAACTAATGCTTATTCTCAAGTCATATAAGCTTAATGCACTGAAAAAATAGAGAAATAAAAATGTCAACATGTGCTAGCTGAAAATAAAATTTCATCAAAATGATATTATAAACATTTAAAAATTAAAGCAAAATTTACAATGATGTAATAACAAATTGACAGATTTCCTGGACATAAAGGGCTATACTAAAGAGTACTGGCAACAGATTTGCCTCAGTATGAAGTCACTGCTTATTCATTACTTGATGTACACATTTAGGACAACTTAGACCAAAATTTGTGTTCAACTCAACTGATGCTAGTTCTTTAAGTGATATGTTAGTTCTGAACTTACTCTTTTAATTAAAAATAATGTAATATTTCTTTTTTTATACAAGAGGGATCTAGTATTTAAAATAGATTTTACTATTAACTGTAAGAAGGTGTGTATCTGTGCTATTTTCTCACCCATTTAACTGTCACTTCCCTTTTCATTTCTTTTCTTATACACCATCCCCCCAAAATGCCAGCATTTTGAATAGTTTATTTTAAGAGATTTTTCTGGAGCAAGAAATATATTGCTAAACAACAGTAAATAAAGGTTCTATTTTATGTTAAATCATACATACAATAGGTTTTACTCTGCCAAACGTTGAAAGATAATATAGTACTGGAGAAATTTTTCTGCCTTTGGGGTGGATGAAAAACCTATTCTGTCAATGATATTATTTTTTTCATGATAGTCCAAGAAAGAAGAATTTGATGCTAGCTCTTTCAGATGTGATTCTTCACAAATGCCATATTTCCTGAGTCTCTGTGTTACGTATGTAACACACAAGGAACAAATAGATGTATAGTTGGTGTTTGGTAGGGAAATGAAAGAGATAAAAATAACTCAGAATCACTAAATTCAGATCATTCCATCAAAAATTATATGAAAATAGGTCTTATTATTCTTTTTATCATAACAAATTTTATTCTCCCAGCCAAGTCACGAAATCAATTTTTCTCCTACTGTAACTTCTCCGGAATGGAACAGAGCATCTGCATACCAGACCTTCATGACTAGATGAGAACACAGATCATTTCCAGTTAAGATTCTCAGGGAAATTAAGTATACAGAATGGAATTCTCTACATCAGAATGTTCAAAATATGAAAGCAAAAACTGCTTTGACCAGAAACCAAGTCTCTAGTGTTTCACAGTTTAGTTTAACAAAAACAAAGCTGCTTTTGAAGTCCTGGGCTCTGCTCAATTTCTCAGCTATTTTGTAGAATACTATGATTTCATTAATTCAATAAACTAGAGATGTAGCCTTTATTCAAGTGTAGATATACCTTTTGTGTAGCCAAAATGCATGTGCTCTTTATTGAGACTTGGACTATCACTGTGATTTTGTATTCAGTTCCCATTAATACATCTATAACATATTCTTGACTCACCAAGACTTTGGTTAAGACAATATGTTTGTAACAGGGAAAATTCATCACCAAACAGGAAACAAAAAAACACACAGATGTATTCCTTAGTAAAATATCAACTTCACAGAGAAAAGAGAGTGCATCATTTAAGCTCTAAATTCAGATAGCTAACAGTGACTAGAGTAGCAAGAGGTTGATTCTGTAATAATTGGATAATCAGAACCTACCTGTTTTATAAAAAGCCTTAATTTACCAACTCAACAAGTAACTTCTACATTACTCTCACCAGTAATTTCTCAGTATAATCTGTCTTTATAATCTGATGAAGGGTCCATATCATACTGTTTCAACTTGGAAAAATTGCTGTCTGCTGAATCTAGACAATCAAAACTAAGGAGAAAATTGAAGGAAGCTGAAAAATTTATGAGCCCAAGTTAAAGTGTCTTAAACAAAAAAACAGGAAGAAAAGACAAATTTATGAGTACTTGAGAATGTAGTTTCTTAATACATATTCCCCAGCCAATAAAATGTGAATGAAAACCCTAGTTGATCTGATGAGCCCACACACTTCATAATGCCATTATTGGAAAGAAGCAGACATATCTTAGACTGAAAGGAAATATCTTGGAAAAAGCCTTTGGAAACTGTTTTAACAAGAAATGGCAATGTTATACTAATCTTTGCTACACTTCTAATTCATGTATTGTGTCTTAGAGACCTCATTTACGCACTGTGCACAATAAATGCAATAGGTCTTTGAATATTAAAAATATTGTTTTTATTTTAAAAATAATTTTGAAAATCTTTTGAGAATTAATTTGGTGGGTAGGGATTTGGGTCATATTGATGTTATACTGTATAGAATATACTGATTTTAACTTTCCCTTACTAAAAGATAATTTAGGCTGGGCGCAGTGGCTCACGCCTGTAATCCTAGCACTCTGGGAGGCCAAGGCAGGAGGATTGCTTGAGCTCAGGAGTTCAAGATCAGCCTGAGCAAGAGCGAGACCCCGTCTCTACTCTAAATAGAAAGAAATTAGCCAAACAACTAAAATTAGCCGGGCTCGGTGGCGCGTGCCTGTAGTCTCAGCTACTCGGGAGGCTGAGGCAGGAGGATCACTTGAGCCCAGGAGTTTGAGGTTGCTGTAAGCTAGGTCGATGCCATGGCACTCTAGCCCAGGCAAGAGAGTGAGGCTCTGTCTCAAAAAAATAAAAAAATTAAAAAAATAAAAGATAATTTAGAGGTAAGGTAGCTATTTATTTATTGTACCTCAATGCTAATTAATTTTACTTCTTCTAAAATATATCTAATAATGAAATCCAAAACCAGACCTTATTCATTCACTCTATTTTCAAGAGTATAAATATGGGCCAGGCACAGTGACTCATGCCTGTAATTCTAGCACTTTAGGAGGCTGAGGAGGGAAGATGGTTTGAGGCCGGGAGTTCCAGAGCAGCCTCAGCAAGAGCAAGACCTTCGTGTCTACAAAAAATAGAAAAATTAGCTGGGCATGGTGGTGCTTGCCTGTAGTAACAGCTATTTGGGAGGCTGAGGTGGGAGAATCATTGGAACCCAGGAGTTCGAGGTTGCAATGAGCTACGATGGCATCACTCAATTGCACTCTAGCCCTGGTGACAGAGTAAGACTCTGTTGCAAAAAATAAATAAATAAATAAAGAGAATAAATAACACTCCACTTTTAACCTAGTCTATATTATAAAAAAAAGTGGCCTAGATCTTGCAAGTTAAATTTAAATATATCTTTAAACAAAATAGTTTCTGAAATTTGTTTTTTAATTATAATGAGTGATTCAGTAGCAGCCTATCAAATGAATATAAATTGAATTTCATAAAATAAAACCAGGTCATTATGAAATCAAGACCTCTACAACCTACATTTTAATGAGAAAATATACAGTTGGAAAATTCCATGATTTTTTTTTTTTATATAAGGTAAATTTTGTAGCTGCTAGGAAGTCTAACTATAAAAGGATTTCAATTGAGTTATTTAGTGTTAACTGCTTTACTTATTTTTATTTTTGAATTGTCCTTCATTTAAGTAAATATAAATAAAAAATTACTTTATTATGAATACTGGTTTAAAAATGATCAAAACTTTAGTTTTGATTAGAGTATACAATGATATTTAAGTTTTTTACAATTTTGAAAATATGATAGTTTCTAAAATTCCAGTTATGGATGATGTGCAACAAGTTTTAAAAAATGTTGCTATACAACATTTTATGACCATACTGCTATAGTCTCAGTTTTGATTAAGTCTCTCTGAGAACCACACATGGTAAATTACATGGCACCTTTTTCTCTAATCCATGTTGACATTAATTTCTAAATAGACAACTTCAGAATCCTTGCTTTGCTAGATTTGGAAGGTGTTACACTGAAAGAGATTATAATTGGAAAAGTATAGCATATTTTTTATTTACCGAAATTTATTTGGAGCCTGATAAGATATCTTGAGTCTAGAATACAGAGTTTATAATGCAGGTTGTTGCTAATATCCACAGTGTTTTTAAATGAGCTCAACTTCAAAGAGGAATAGAGTAAACCACACATTTTGGCTAGCTATCCTTACTAACAGCAATTTTTAAACATCTACAAGTTTAAATATCCTTTAAAAATTGTATTATCAGGAATTAAAACTTAACTTGAATTTTTAAAATGTACAGCTATAAATATCATTTTAAAAACTGTGTCACTAAGAATTCAAAATTAGTTTAATATTTGATTTTCTATATTTTGTTTTTTCACTTGAATACTTGAGAACATTTTACAACTTCATGTGCTTATTATAAATTTTATCATGAAAGATTTGTTTTTAACAGACTTCATTGACCTATATAAATATATGCATAACTTTTGCTATAAAACTCTGATAAGTCAGAAGGAAAACAAGGTAAGAATGAGGTAAACAGGTTGTCATCTACATGAAATGAAATGAAATTGTTCAAAACAAGATCAGAGCTGGGTTATGTTCATTCTTTCCCACATCAAATGTAATTAACAAACAATTTTTCAGACAAGAGGTACATAAATATGTAGTCTACAATTGTAAGGATGGAAGAAAAGAAGAACAGAAGAGAGATAAAACAAAGAGTTAAATCACTATATATACAAATGTCAGTAAGACAAAAACAGATATTTTACGATAACATTGTTTCAGTTAATATACTACTAGCCACACATAAGGTGGTAGAAAAGACATATGACTTTAAAAAACTGGAAACATTTTTGCAACCAATATAAGAAATTACAAGGAAGTTAATTGGGAAGAAATGTGTTCAATTATCACACAGAGCATGGGGTAGTGGCACAAAGAGAAAATCAAGGTAATTTCTTTCTTGGCAGGGTGGTCGAGTGAGAGAGGCAGGAAGAAAATGTGAGATCTCTAATCTCCTACAGAAAACTTACTAGAGCTGACTGGAACCAAGATTTATTGTTTCCATAGAAGGTGGATTCAATTAATTTTATGAACTTCTTAGAAATCTTGTACTACGATTTTTGAGTGGTTTATAATTAATTGACTTGCAAAGGCTGGTGTTAATTACTGATAATTGGTTCCCAGTGAATATCAGAAATGAGGAAGAAAACAAATAAGCAGGATAGGCAAGAGCTTTTGAAGTCTGGAATGACTAGATCTTAGGAAGAAATAAACTGGTTTTCACAATTTCCAAAGTAGTCACCAAGGGAAACCACAATGGCTGAGTTCTACTGCACATTCTGATCTGAAGAAGGGGTAACAAAATCAAGCGCATGTTTTCATGAAGTGCCGAGTTTGTTTCTAATGGATGTGAAGAACTTTTAAGGCTTGTAAGATTTATATTGAACAGAAGAAGTGATACAAAATAGAAACTAGCGTTTATAATTTCCTAAACAATGGAGAGGAACAAGTAAAACCAAAAGAACAAAACAAAGATAAAAATGGAAAGCTATGAGATAGTGGAAGAAATTCTACTACTACAGCTATGGAGCTATGCATGTAATACAAATAAATGTATCTGTATGGAGGATGGGAGTTAGGTTGTTTTCTTTTTTTTAAGTATGAAGCAATATTCTATTGACAGAAAAGGAATGAGTAGGCACCATTAGGGTGAAGGGAGTAATATAAAATTGTAACAGAGTCAGGAAGGGTTCTTCATTACTATTGATGCCCTGATAACAATGAATCTCATGACATGGAGGAGGAAGTTAAGCCTTCTGGAAAAGTCCATTGAACAATGAGAGACCAAAAAAACTTCCTATTGCTAATTCAAATATGCTATTCAAATTGCTAATTTAAATATAAATGACATCATCAAAAGAGTCAGAGACACTTCTTTAGGGGTAGGCGTGGGAGGTTAACTGGAGGACTTGGTAGAGGAGGGAGTGTTCTTCAATTTCAGTGCCTCTTATCCGGAGGATCCTAGAAGAAAGAACTAGAAGATGAACTTGACTCTAGGCTCTGCCTTCTTCTATTTCTATGGTAGTTTTATGAGTTCTTGAAAATAACTTTCACTTGTTTTTGCTTTTTCTTTTTAAATGATACTATAAGCATAGTTTTTAATGTTGCATGTATAGTTTTGTATGGTTTATTTAGTGGTTAAGAAAGAGAGGTCTGAACACAATATCTCTGAGATAAACAATCTTCATTCACCGCTAAATAATTAGATGACCTTTAATAAGTTACCTAATCTTTCCAAGACTCAGTTATCATATTTATAAAGTGGCAATAATAATAGTACCAATATCACAGCAGGGCTGAGATAATTAATGGAAAGAATTCTCAATTTCAACCAGATAATAAATGTTAAATAAATGTTAATTATTGATGGTTTTTATAGGCTCATCAAGAATATTGAAAGTGAGTTCTGAAAACTTATTCTAAAAATAACAGAGAGCTCCAGGACACTATTTGACAAAGTTATATAACAATGGTTGATAGTGACCAAGGGAAAATATGTCACTGTGAAAATCATTGTTTATCATACTTTGTAATCTTGTCTTTCAGTCATGGCTTCCTTGAAAACTTGACACTCTTTAAGTTTCACATGGCCCAGAACGTATTTATAACAGAATTCTGTTAACTATTGGTGCTTACATAATCACATGGAACTGTAATATTCTCATTGGTCATTTTGTTTCCATCCATTTTTTGACTTTAGGGATGCATATAACATATAGCACAATAAAGATGAAAATGCAATTTAAACAACAAACATAAAGTAATCGTCATAGTATGTGAACTGGACTATGGACTACTCGAGGGTAGGACTGAGTAGGCTCTGTCTGGAGCCCTGCTCTGTGCCTGCACAAAAGCAGTGTTCATTCATTAATCCAGTATGGAAATGTGCTACCGATCTAATGGATGATGAAAAAAATGGGAAAGTTACAAAGTAAACAGCAGTATGGGAGTGTATCACTGAGCAACCAGCCAGAGGAAGGAAATGAATGATGTGTCCTGACACAGATCCCCAAGCTGCCTCAGAAGGCAAAGTAGCAAAAGGAGAGTCAGTCTATGGACATCTGTTGAAATTCTCTTTCAGCAAAATCACTTCATCTGACAAATTCCTGACACACCTTATTGAAAATTCCATCCATCAAAGATAAAGGAAATGAATTATTTGGGAAATGGCTGTTCTGTACCTAATTCTAACCAACAAAGAATTGATTCATTAAGTGAGAGAAATAGGAATCCAGAGAGAAAACATGTCAGCAGTCTACACTTCCATAACAGTTTAGGAGAGAGAGACTGGACTGTCACTGTTGTCACTACTGGACATTTGGAAATACATGCTCACATGTCTTTGTTTCCAAAGGCAATCACTGATCATTTTTTGGTGCATTTTCTTTCAGTATTTTTTTTTCCAATCTTTAAAAAAAAAAGTCTTAGCAATTTTATTTAAATCTATATCTATCTTTACTTATAAAATATCTATACATATTTTAATTAATTAAAACATGTCATATCCCTTTGTAGTCGGTTTTATAATATAAACATGTTTTCATTGAATTATGTGTGATTATAGCCTAATTCGAATGGCTAAAGAACAATAAACTCTATAGTTTAGAGAACATTGTGATTGTCACTTTCATACCCATTCCATTCCTCCTTACTTACACAGCAGCCATGCTGTTTTTGTGATGTTGTTATTAAGCCCAGCTCCCTCTATGGCCCTGATTGGTCTAGGCCAATATTTCTTATAGTGTGATCTAGAGAGCCCTAAGCTTCCATAAGAACTTTTCAGGGGCTCTGAAAGGTCAAAATTACTTTCAAAATAATATTAAGATATAATATGCTTCTTTCACTCTCATTGTCTGGTAAGTGTACAGTGCAGTTTTCCAGAGGCTACAGATGGGTTCTATCGCCACAGATTGAAAGCAGATACAGATATGAGAACCCATCCATTAAGCCAGATGTTAAGAAGATGTTCAAAAATATGAAAC
>NW_012151619.1:588724-594580 GCF_000956105.1 Propithecus coquereli | reverse complement strand
CAAAGTTTATTATATAAGAAAAGGGAAAAAAAGAATTAAGAGTAACTTTTCGAACTAAAAGATGTTAGCAAATTCCGAAGAAACTCTGCAGGTCAAGTAGGCCCTGAGGACACAGAGAGACTGGGGAGTAAGAGAAAAAGAACAAGGAAAAAAGAGCTGGAACTGCAGAATTGTTTGCATTCTTTTAACCACAAGAATGAGGGCAGTTAAAAACACAGAATGCATTTTGACCAAATAGAGTTACCATTCTTGATCAAAGCTGCATGGTGCATTAACCCTACTCCCAGCTGCCCAGCAACAGGACCTGCCTTACCATTACCTTGTGGTTATGGCACTACAAAGGGAATAAAAAACACATGACAAATTAAATAAATAATAATAACTAGGAATAGTGACACAGGAAGAACTGAGGGGTGTCTGGATGGGGCTTGCCAGAGGAAAATAAATTACATCATGACAAGGATGAATATGTACTAAAGCCCAGTGCTAAAGAAAACATTATCTTACCCAATTTACCCAAGCATTCATGTTTGGAAGGAAAGCCCACATATATTAAGAATTTGGAACCACACAAAGATGCTCTTTTGATGCCTTTATAGTTCAGATATGGTTCTAGATATGACAGTGCTAAGTTTGCACTCTCTGCATTTATTATCACAATGCCCATTTCATGCTTGAAATAGAGACTGAAAGAGTTTAAGTAAGTTGCTCAATGCCACAGAGCATTAATGGTGAATCCAGGATTCAAACCCATATTTCTTAGTTTCCAAAAATCCTTCCTTGAACCAGTCCCTTACTTTTGTGAGGGCTCTTCTTTCCAAACTAAATTTGACTGTACCTCATTCTGTATTATTAATATTTATTTGATATGCATATTGTTTATATTGGTAACCACATTTTATTGATAATATGGTGACTTCTAGTTATGCCTTATTACTCATCCTATTACTTTTTTCATATTCTCACTTTTTTATTCTTTCAAGGACTTCAAAGTCACTGTGATATTAGTCTTAAGTGAATTTATATATTAAGCACATTTCTATTTACAAACAAATCCAGATACTATTCTGAAATTGAGAACTTAAGAAAATCATAGATGATATTTCTCTGAGAAATTAATAAGTAATTCTAAAACACTGTGAATAGATAACACATCTATATTCAGTAACATGAACTTAGCTTATAATTGGAATATTTATCTTGAATAAGATAAAATTATAACATTTAAATTATACCATAATTTACATTTGAGTGATTATAACATGATTATGAAAATTTAAACTAAAAGAATTAGAGGCACTACTGTTTAACTAAATGATTTGAATATTTTATTTACCAACAAAGAAAAAAATAAGGGCTCTTCTATTACCTTCAAAAGCTTGCACTGAATCTGTCATAGACAGATAAATCATTATTAAAAGAAATTGTTGCCCTTATTATATGTCAAAGACCTTCTTTTCCCTTAATTTTTCACTTCACTCTACCCTATGATCAAATTTTATCAGTTTGATAAAGTAGTATGTAGTAGTGTTTCAACAATGAAAATTTACTTCACCATGTATTTATTGTGAACTAGTAGTTTCCACAGACCTGAAGCAGGCCCATGACATATAATTTTGACTAAAGCAAAAGTATATAATCCCGTTATATACTTATTATTATAAGGCTGATAGTCTAGTTGAGAAACTTAGCACTAAACAAACAATTACAAGTTTAATAAGTGGAATAAAAATGTAATATTAGAATGGTAAATTATGGTGACATGATTAATATTAACTTACTAAAACAGCACATTATTCCTCTTTATTAATCTGCTATAACCAATTATGTTTCTTAGCAAACCACCATAGTAGTCAATGGATCTCTGCTGTCCAATTCTCACTTCATCCTGTGTGACTCTAGGTTACAACCACGCTTCACACTCAATCAAGCACAAACATGGAACGCATACTCTTTCTGCCTAATTACAGATGAGCAAAATTTTTTACTTTGTCAGATAATGAGGAAAATCATGGGCTGTGATGATCTAGAACTGCTGGTAGGCAGAGGTAGACCTGTTATTTAAAGGATGCAAAATCTTTGCTCAAGATGGGAAGCATCCCAGGTAGGAAAGGAAGCCACAAAAATGAGGGTGCAGATGTTGACTGCCTGTGGAATTGTGGGTGGTATGAATACATTAGTCTGATTGAAGCACAGAATCTTATTGGCCATAAGTAAAAGATAACCTCAAAGAGGCAGGATGTGGCCTGATTCTTGAGAGCCTGGAATGGTGATCTAAGGAACTAGTAACTTACTCTGTTGGCAAAGAAAGGCACTGCTGGTTTTAAGTAAAGCATGAACTGATGAAAGTTTTATTTAGAAGTGTATGAGGATTAACTATGATAACACATGTGAAGTATAATTCATGAACTTTGTTTCCACACTATAACATGCATGTTTCATAGCTCTAAGGAATAAGGAATATGTGTACACATAGTCAATGTGTAAGTCTTCCTCCTAGACTTAGTTTAACAGATACCTCTTAAAATAAAATATGAAATATCTATGATAATCATAAAGGAATTATAATTTTTAGTAGAAGTTAGGGAAGGTAGGCTTTAAATGCAATTAAAAGGGAAATTTAAAAAAAACTTGATTGTTCTGTTGAATTGCTAACTTGAGCCTTCTGTCAAACATAGTTTTTCTTATTTTTTTAATTCTCCTTTCAATTTTTAAACATTTGCCCTTTCAAGATATTTAATATACATTGCTTTATTTAGACCTCAAAGATATCTTTATAATATATATTTTTACTTTCATTTTATAGAAGATAAAACAGATTCAAAGAGATGAAGCTATAGAATAGGAAGTTCCTTAGTGAGAAAAGATGAGGAGACGTATAAAGATGATTGTATAAACCGCAAGCTAATATAGCATGATCGCAAGCAGAAATAACACTTCCAGATCCCCAAGTTTCTCCATGGCAACAACAGCTATGGATGGTATCACCTAACCATAGAGAAGATGAGGATAGATGATGATTGATTAATAGATGATAGGTAGATACATGGATAGATAATATATGTATCTACCCTATATATACATAGATTTATATACATATAGGTTTATGTGCATATATGTTTTTATATTTTTATAAACACATGCACATACATGTGTCTACGCACAAGCACATACACATATAAATCTATATAGGATTCCTCTTTTTGCCATTTTCACAGGGGAACCATGTCACAGATCACATAAGTAGTTATTGGCAGAAGTTTTTTCCAGTAATATTTTTCTCTTTTATTATCTTGTTCCTTCAAAACTTGTTACAGAATCAGATATGCCTATCTGTGCCAGCATGTTGGTGGTAACTGCTGGACAACGTGTAACATGTCTCAGAGACTTTTATCTGTGTCATGTAGTATGGGAGTAGTAGACAGATGAGGCATTTAAAACAAGTAGTATTTGAACAGATATCTTAATAATAAACATAATTGGTAATTATCTTTAATTTTTATCCTGATGTAAGATACTTAAATCTTTTTAGAAGTAATTCTTTAACATAAAATTTTGAATTTTCATGTGAATTAGAATGAATATTTAGATCTAATTGTTCAGAGCATATTGTCAACTTATAATTAATAATAAGAAAATAAAATATTAAGGTATGCAACTACTTATTATCGCTATCTCATTACTCATACCAAGGCAAGAAATTGAGAAATAATATTTTGCATATTTGAATTTGAAAAAATAAGTAGACAACTGACTGGATTTTTCACTTTGCTTTTAGATTGTTATTTTGAAGAGTTCAGCTATAAGACTATAAAAATGTTAATCTCTTTACAAATATTTAGGTTCCACTTAACGTCAAACACTAAGTGAAGAGAAGAGTCATATGTCTTTTAGAGATAAAGGGTTTCCGCCCACTTACCTACTAAAGGGCCTCTTCTTGATGATTAATTTCTTTTGTTATTTTAGATTGTCCCATAGATTGTGTTTTAAAATATTCTGAAAAGCAAAGAAAATAATTTTGTAAAGTATTTTATAAAACTTTAACCAAAAACTAAACTTTCTTGGTAAACTGATTTAAAATACAAAAAAAGAACACATCTTTCCTACTGCCAGTGAACTCTTGCATGACACCTTGGAAACATTACTGATGAGTCTCTCAGGCATCACTAACCTCTTTGTTCTCTCATCACTTGCCACTCAGTGCACTATTATCTCCCTTACTTCTTCCCAGATTGGATTCTCAGAGATTATTTCCACTATTTGTGTGTGTAAATTTGGCTCATGTCTTCTCACTCTCTGTTTAGCTGCGTTATCTTTTTAGACAAAATCTGTTCACCCCCTTAGCTGTTTAGACATTTCCGGCCATCTTCAGTCACACTCCTGGGCTATGATTCCCTCCTCCAGTTTCCGGTTAACTCAGTGTGAGTGAGTAATACTCACCTTAGGATCTGGTTCCCCAACAATCAAGCTATATATATATTTTTTTACAATTACTCTCACATGTTCTTCTTAAACTTTAAGGCCTGGTGTTTTGGCACAAGTTGAATGGGAATTCTGGATTCTACAATTTTCGTGCTTATGTGACACAGCAGCCGCAGATTTGGAGACTATGGCATGAGGTTGAGTGGGTGGATATAGTGGTGACTAGTTTAATGAGTCACTCCCTGAGAGGTTTTAGTACTGAAATCTGAACCCAGAGAGACAAACAAGAGGCTCTTAATGAACATGAACAGTGTTATTTCATAGGAAGAAAACACCTGACCAGAAAGCCAAAATTCTACAGCCTTTCCTTTCTCTTCTGGAAAATCAGAAACTTTTGTTGTATCTCAGGATCAAATAATTAAGACCATAGATTAATATCTTAGTTTAGAACGAAAATCCATTTTCAAATAAAAATTCAGTTACTTTGGTGATAGGTTGCATTCATGGACCCAGTTCTCTCTCTCTTTTTATCTTTTTGCTCCTTGCCACAGGACTTTGCTGGTCTTCCCACAAGAGATGATGCCTATATTTTTCCACTCCTCGGCTATGAGCTTGGTCATGAGACTTGCTTTTGCCAATAGAATGAGGAAAGATCAACAATGTGCCAGTTTCAAGACTAGGGCTCAAGAAATATCGTTTCTATTTGCTCTCTCTTGTGCTTCTGCCATCACTGTAAGATGGAAATACCTGGGCTAACCACCCCCCATCCCGGAAGGATGATGAGAAATATGTGGAACAGAGAAGCACTTGCTAAGCTGCCCCAGCTAAGCCAAGACTAAGTTAATGACTCCAGCCATCCTGCAGAAGCTAGAGTGAGTTTACATCAGGTTACCCCAGCTGACCAAACTGATAGTTACTTTAAAGCCACCAAATTTCCAATAGTTTATTATTCTGTGATATCTATTCAATATCCATTGAATAAAATAGTTTTTCAAATAACTACAGAAATCGGTTACCTACAAGCTTGCCTGAATTCCCACTTTGTCATTAATATTTGAATATATTTTAAGCTAAACATCTATTAGAGAATGTCTGCAATCATTACAAAGAAGTAAATAGAATCAATAACCTTTTATTATTGAACCTAATGACAGATATTTGTTAAAAATAATAAGATCAGCCTAGACTTACACCTATCTAAATTCATATTTTTCAGCACACCATAATTTATCAGTAAAATTAATTTCCAGAATCATGCCTTTGAAGTGATGGAAAAGCTCTAAATTTCTTTTTCAATCTCCAAATGCAGACAATATATAACAGTGGCTAGGAGTAGAACTAAAATCATATAACCATGGATATAAGCCCAAATGTGCTACTCATAGGCTATTTGTCCTTGGAAAATGATTAAGATTTTCTGAGCCTCTTTTTTTT
>NW_012151619.1:570318-588654 GCF_000956105.1 Propithecus coquereli | reverse complement strand
AGTTTTTGTTTGGTTTGTTAAAAATGAGATTATTTTGAAAGCAAGTTTAAATTACATTTATTAATGTGTGGTGTTTATCCTTATTTTTGATTATGTCTTTTTAAAAGTACTGATCAAAAACATGTGATGAAATTGGCTTTAGACGACCAGAACATTAGGAAGGAAGTCCTCAAGGTTGAAGAATGGTCCCAGCTAAAAGAGTCACTGAGAAAGTATGATCAAGAAGGCCTGGGCATGAGATCAGGGAACAGTAAGGGATCTCAGGCAGCATCTGATGGTCAGAAGCCCAGAGGAGAAAAGCAGTGGAAATACGGAATGAAACTCATGGAAACTTTGACACTGCATTGTCAGTGGGAACAAAAATCAACAGATTTGTGAAAAGCAATATGTACTAAATATATTAATATGTATATCCTTTGCTCGACAACTCCATTCTAAGGAATTCATCCAGAGAATAGCAATAGATATGTGTACAAAGACATATACAAGGATACGCACTCCACCACTGCTAATAATAGTGGAAATGGAAAATATGCATGTTCCTCAAAAAGGGGGAATGTTTAAATAAATTATAGAATATGAACACTATATCTTTCAAAATGCATATATATTAAACACATTTTATGAATGCATGTGTGTAAATACATGTACGTGTATGTGTGTGCATGTGCATGCATGTGTAACAGAATGTTTAAAAGGGCAATGACCAACTTGTTAAAAACTGCCTCTGGTTTATAGACATTTTGCTTTTTTTTAATCATTTTTATATATATCTGCATTTATAATTAATCTAAAATAATACTCTAGAATTGTCCTGATAAGAAAAAACAATCACAACAAATCATTTAACGTATTTCTAAGAGTATTATGTTAAAACAGAAGAGTTAAACTTATATGCAGAAAATGGAAAAGTGTCCAATAATACAATTGGCCTAATGGATTTGTACCTTCCTATGGGCAATGCTAGGTATATTTGGTGGGAGTAATTGTGTTTAAAGTGTATGATCGCTAGCATATAAGAAATCAGAGCTTTAACTGTGCTTGTGAGATAGATGTAACTAGATTAGTCATTCTGCCACAGCATTTGCCTATGACAGATCTGTGTATACTATGGCTTATTGTCTGCAATCCTAGAGAGATATGTGAAGTTTTGAAACATGAATTGATACTTCAAAGGGAAAATTTCAGGGGAACAGTAACATGATTGAAGGCAGTAAGTGTGCCGAGTACCCAGCTACATTGTTCACAAATGCCGCCTTTTTCATCCTCCTAATATCTTTATGTGACAACGGCTGCCACTCACTGAAAACTTCCTCAGTTATCAGGGCTGTACAGAGAGTAATGGGGAATTATTTCACTTAATCCACACTCCAACCCAGTATGGTAGCTATTCTTTTTTTTAATTTTATTTTTATTATTCTTAATCGATACACAATAATTATACATATTTATGGGGTACAGTGTAATATTTTAATACAAGTATACCATGTGTGATGACCAAATCAGGGTTATTGGCATATCTGTCATCTTAAATACTTGTCATTTTTTTTTTAATTTCAGGGTATTATGAGGGTACAAACGTTTTGGTTACATTTTATGTCTTTGCCTCACCCAAGCCAGGCTTAGAGGCATGCCCTTCCCCTCTACAATGCTCACTGTGTCCTTTAGTTGTGAGTTCATCCCCCCATCCCCCTAATCCCTGGAGAATATTACTGCCATGTGAGCACCTTAGTGTTAATCAGTTAGTCTTAATGTCGGAAACATTCAAAATCCTCTTTTCTACCTACTTGAAAATATACAATAAATTGTTAAGTACAATCACCCTACAGTGCTAAGAAACACTAGATCTT
Organism: Propithecus coquereli; assembly: GCF_000956105.1. Classification (NCBI taxonomy): domain Eukaryota; kingdom Metazoa; phylum Chordata; class Mammalia; order Primates; family Indriidae; genus Propithecus; species Propithecus coquereli. The sequence goes on along the minus strand of NW_012151619.1, from coordinate 586,804 downwards.
ATTTCTCCTATCTAGCTATAATTTTGTATCTGTTAACCAGCCTCTCTCCCTCAACCCTCTCCCTTCCCAGACTCTAGTAGCTACTATTCTGCTCTGTTCTTGAGACCTTTTTAGCTCCCATATATATGAGAGTGAGAATGTGCAGTATTTATCTTTCTGTGCCTGGCTTATTTCATTCAACATAATGTCGTCCAGGCTCATCCATGTTGCCATGAATGACAGGGTTTCATTCTCTTTATTACTGAAGAGTATTCCATAGTGTATACATACCATATTTTCTTTATCCAACAATTCACTGATGGACACTTAAGTTGATTGCAAATTTTTCTGTAATAAATATGGCAGTGCAAATATCTCTTTGACATACTGATTTCCTTTTTTTGGGGGGTGTATATCCAGTAGTGAGATTGGTGGATCCTATGATAACTCTATTTTTAGTTTTTGGAGAAATGTCCATACTATTTTCTTTAATGGCTGTGCTAATTTACATTCTACCAACAGCGTATATGAGTTCCTCTTCCTCTGTATCCTTGCCAGAAACTGTTATTTTGTTGGTTTTTTTTTAATAAAACTGATTCTGTGGTTTTGATTTGAATTTCCCTGATGATTAGTGATGTTGAGAATTTTTTGATATGCTTGTTGGTCATTTGAATGTTTTCTTTTGAGAAATATTTATTTAGATTATTTACTCATTTTTAATGGGATTATTTGTTTTTTTGCTGTTGAGGTGTTTGAGTTCCTTGCATATTCTGGATATTCATCCCTTATCAAATGAATAGTTTGCAAATATTTCTGCCATTTTGCTGGTTGTTTTTTCACTCTATTGTTTCCTTTGCTGTGCAGAAGCTTTTCAGTTTGATATAATCACATTTGTCTATTTTTGCTTTTGTTCCCTATGCTTTTAAAGTCGTATCCATAAAATCTTTGCCCAGACCGATATCCTGAAACATTTCCCTTATGCTTTCTTCAAGTAGTTTCATATTTTTGGATCATATCTTTAAGTGTTTAGTTGATTGCAAGTTAATTTTTATATAAGGTGAGAGGTAAGGATATAGTCTCATTCTTCAGCATATGAATATCCAGTTTTCCCACCACCATTTATTAAAATGACTCTCCTTTCCCAAATGAATGTTCTTGATTTTTTTTTTTTTAACAGTTGGCTGTAAATACATGGATTCATTTCTTGGTTCTCTATTCTATTCTATTGGCCCATGTGCCAGTTTTTATGCCAGCCTATGCTGTTTTGGTTACCATGGCTTTGTGGTATGTTTTGAAGTCAGGCAGTGTGATGCCTCCAACTTTGTTCTTTTTGCTCAGGTTTGCTTTGGCTATATTGGGATATTTTGTGGTATTTTTATCCTTATTTTGTAAATAAGGAATAGAGGACCCTCTGAGAAGCTAAGTAACTTGCCTGAGGTTGCACAATATTAAGTGGCGTTGCTGGGATATGGACCTCTATAGTTTGGTAGACAATAAGGCCAGATTTTTTTTTCACTGGTCTCTGCTACCCATCCTCAGAGACAGAATTTTCGGTCATGTGGAGATATCTCAGGGAAGTAAGAAGAGGGTTTCCAACATTGGATCAAAGTTGAAAACTAATGGGAAACTAATTGCACTCCAGCTGTGACTCAACAAATGGAATAGTCTAGTCTGAAGAAGCCTCATTTTCTTAGTGGTGAATATATTCCAGCTACTACTGATCAAAAACTATTTACCTGAATATAGCTATGTTTCCAGTAACAGGTGGTGCTATTTTAGGGAATATAATTTATACATGTCTCCTCTGCCTCATCTGATCAATAAGCTGTTCCAAAGCCCACCCCACATCCTGCCACTGAACAAAAGAGGGTTCCTTTCCTTAGAAAATTTCCAGTGATGATAATTTCAATTTCACACAGTGAAGAAAGCAGATCACCATAGGCAATAATGAATAAAATCTGATTTTCTAATATTTCTGGGTAAATGGAGTTGTCTATCAAGTCATGCAATTATTAATAAAACTTTATTCAAACAATCTAAATTTTCTTCAGTTTATAAAGAAACGAACAATACGCATGCAATAAATTTAGACATAAAATATCTTTTTAAATAACTTACAGTATACTCATTTAAAAACTCAAAATGTAAATTGGAAAGATTATATGTGGACCTACATTTGTTTAATTTCTTTATCCTAATAGATAGGAAAATTAAAGTCTATGACTGTATTTTTAAGCATTTGTTCTAAGATTTAATACATTAGAGGAAAGCTGAAGTACTTCTTAATAATTAAGATTTAGTTTATAACTCATGGAGTTAAACTATAGCTCTATGGTTAATATCTCTAATGCTTGTCTAACACAAATAAGCACATACATGTGAGATGAAGTGTATGTTTATGGGAAAATAGTACTGTCATCAAGAAATAATATTCTGCAGACTGCATTGTCTCCATTGATCAAATTCAAGAGTGAAATTCTAAAGAATTCAGGAAACTTCTCATGAGAGATTCTGTTCAACACGCACACTACTGTATTCATCTCCCGACATATGAACATAATTGTATCTATTTATAAAAACAAAGATCCAATTTGAGGAAGTGGTCGGGTTTTAAAAACTATTCTCCAAATTACCAGTTTATTTCATAACTTAGAATGAGGTGATGAAACTGAAGCAAGGAAAATAAATAATCCTTATGCTCATCAAAATTAATATGGGAAAACCCATCCAATTTTTATAACCAATAAACTTCAAAGTTCTGGTGGCTTTTCTCTTCATATTTTACTGCTCGCAGTATTTTCCAATTAGGGACAATTTGTAACAAGTAAGGCAAAAACACTGGCAGCATGACTCATGCACAATTGTTAAAAACAAATTAGATTTGTTTGGCAACTAATTTAGGGCTATTTTGATTCAAATGATAAAAATGTAAATGAAAGTTACGGTTTTGGAATGAGACTGAATTTAGCATATTGGACTTTGGAAATCTTATTTCTATGAACTACACGGCAATGTGAGAAATTCCATGGCAGGTTTTGTGTGCATTAAAAATATTGAATTCAGCATATGTATGTATCCAAATGAGACTGACTTTCTGTAATATATCTTAATTATTTACACTATAATAAAATATCATAAAAATGACACAGTAAATGAAAACATAGGGATATTTCCCTGGATTGAAAAGATTTAAATGATTTATGTTGTTGCTCCAAATAGTTTTCGAGCAATAAAAACTTACATTGCCCCAGGTATACTGAAAGACACAAAAGATTAAATAGAAATCATTCCTAAGACATATTCACAACTTACTTTGGCAGTATAATTAAATTGGACAGACTTTTCTTGCGTGGCAATTCAGGGTTCTATTCTATGATGCAGGATGCGGGAAAACTCTGAGAGTGTCATTCAGAGAAGGAGAGGGTTTTCTCAAACTCTAAATTTACCAATGCACTTTGGATAGGCAGCGGAAGGTTGAGGACACTTTGACAGAGATCATGAATAAATTCAGGAAAGTGGAATAGATCTGGCATGGGTATTAGGTTTCTATTGCTGTTGTGAAAAATTAGTAAGTGGCTGAAAACAACACAAATTTATTATTCTGCAGTTCTATAGGTCAGAAGTCTGACACTTTAAGCTAAAATCATGGTGTCAGCAGGACTAAGTTCCTCACAGTGGCCTTAGGGAAAAATCCATTTCCTTGCTATTTCCAATTTCTAAAGGCCTCTCTCTGGTCCTTGCACAAAGACCCCTAGATTTTACAACCAGCAACAGGGAGTTAAATACTTCTCATACAGCCATCTCTCTCTGACCACTGCTGGGAAAGATCCTCTGCTTTTAAGAATTCATGTGTTTAGGTTGGATTTACCTGAATATTTCAGAGTGATCTCCTCATCCCAAAGTACTTTATTTTAACGAAATCAGCAAAGTCCCTTTTGCCATGTAAAGTAACGTATTCACAGGTTCTGAGGATTAGGACATGGACATCTCTGGTAACCATTATTTTGCTCTACATCCTAGGTAATGAATGAAATAATCTCCCTGTCTTTCATTCTTATAGTTTTCTAACATTTAAAATATTGCTCCTTAAGTTTTACAATAAGCTAAGCTCTACCAATAAACATAGAAAAACAGAGGCTCCCTCTGGCACTCAGACATCAAAACACACAGACTCCAAATGTTCAACAAATTAATAAAAGTACTCACTTTCTGCCTACCATCTTCTCCTATGTGAGGTCACACCTGCCTCACAAAATTTCACTGTTCAATCTTCTATTTGCTGACCTGCATTTGTGCTCATTATTATATATGTTTTGGTCTGCAAAACCTACCCTATTCCATACGGTCCATCCTTTCTTGCAAAAAGTTCTAATAGAAGAGACTAACAAGATATTCCTAAAGCAAAAGTTGCAACTTGAACATTAGTAGCACATATAGTTCATTGAATATTTTGAGATCATTCTATGAAGACTTTTAAATGTTGGCAGAGAATTTTGTCTTGATGAGGTAATTCATCAAAAATAATGAAGAGTTAGGACTCAAATGATATTTTAGGAATTTCGCTTAAGTATATTTACTAAAAGAACAATGATTGGGGAGGATAAGAGGCCATGTATGAATTTTGTGCAATAGTTGAGCAATCAAGATGATGTCCATTTAAAGAAGCACTGGTTTCATTTAGAAAGTTGTAAAATTTTGTGTTTATTTATTATTTCAGCATATTATGGGGGTACAGATGTTTAGGTTACGTATGTTGCCCTTGCCCTCCTCCCCTCCCAAGTCCGAGCTTCAAGCCTGTCCATCCCTCGGATGGTGCACATCACACTCTTTGTGTATGTATATACCCGTCCCATACTTCTCCCTTCCCCCCCGCCCGACATCCAATAGATTTCATTCTTATATGTGCACTTATGTGTTGATCAGTTAATACCAATTTGATGGTGAGTCCATGTGGTGCTTGTTTTTCCATTCTTGGGGTACTTCACTTAGTAGAATGTGTTCCAGCTCTATCCAGGAGAATACAAGAGGTGCTATATCACCATTGTTTCTTAAAGTGACATTTCTCTTTTCAAAATTCATAAATTCATATATTATTTTAATTAAACTGTATATTTTAGATTCTCATTTTTCATGTATATGTTTGTGTGTGTGCCTACCTATGTGTGTGTGTGTGGTGTGTGTAATGAAAAAAGTCTTATAAGAAAGATCTCAGAGAAGTTAATGAATGACAATATTACCATTTTAGATCCTGTTTGGGATTACATTTACTGAAAAAATGACTTTCCTTATAATTGAATAAATATATGTAACATCTCTTAAACACTTACATCATTAGGTATTTTCAAAAAGAATTTTCTTTAAAGTTTTAGCCAAAGAAGGTATGAATAAACAAGAAAAAATAAAACAAAAAACCTCTTTCTACATAGACAGCTATTAATTTGAATAATGAACTAGAGAAAACTAAGTTACTTTTACAATACATATTTAAGAAACTGGGCAAAAAAAGCAATAAAGTATACTAAACCAATGAACTAAATCAATCAAAGAAAATCGAATATTTTCACTATAATCAATAATTTTTATACTTTAACAGAAAATTAAATAATGAGGATATTGCTAATTAAAGCAAAGTATAGAAAATGTTACTTCTAACTACAAAGAAACTTCCAAAGGGTAGTACATTTGAAAATGAAAAAAAAAGTTCATTTGCAACAAGACACCGAAATATTAACATTTTCTTATATTTACTTTAAACATTTTACTTCAAAATTATAGCTATAGCAAATTTACTCTAGTGAAAGTGAGGATTTAATCATTGTTGTGGATAACTCCAGTCTTTGGGTAACATAAGAAGGGGTCAAATTATAATTTATTCAAATGAGCTATCTACTGCGATCAAGTAAAACAGATTGCCATTCAACCTTCTATGGTGCAAATGGTATCTTAACTAGTTAGTAGAACAGAAATGTGGAAAAATGTATAATAAAGTAATTCTTCTGTGCTATTCAATGCATTTGTGGAAAGTCTGTTATTACCATGAACAAAATTAAAAGATTTCTGTATCTAAACTTGTTGTAATGCTTAATTTAGAGAGAAAATTTTCATAAATTTACCTCCTTACTTACCTTATGTATTGAGCTCTTAAACTTTAAGAAAAAATAATTACATTGGTAAATGCTTGGGATTAGACAATAACATGAATTATTTCAGAGATAAGCATTCCATTTGCCTGGGACTCACAGAGGTTTCACTAAAGCACAGGCTCACTCCCTTCTATGTCAGTCAATTTAGAGTATTTGGAAACCTCATTAATCATTTCTTGGAGGGTACTTCTAGGACACAACTGTTTCAATTACAAATAGGGTCAGATGAAAGTTAATGAGTCCTTTAAATAACTCGTTGGTTCCTTGTTCTATTTATTTTTGCAAAGATGTTAAAGCAGAGATCACTTTTCTGTGACCTTGAAAAATTAAAAATAATCATCTGTAGTTTTCACATTATTTTGATTTTGCTAAATGCATTAGATTTTATTTTAGGTTTATATATTACAGAGCCCTAAACATGGAATGTAATTCTATCATGGTGACTTCTGAAGAGCAGAAGAGAGATCAATTTCTAATCATTATAATATGTAAAAATGAAAACATATAAATCTGTTAAAAATATTAGTCAACATGTTTTTCAGTCTGAAAACTGATAGCAGTACCGTTTAGCTATAATGTGCATTAAATGTGGTAACAGTGATGTGGTAGTCAAGAAAGGTGACATTATGTAGCAATTTAAAATTTTAAAAAAAATCTCAGAGACCTTACACAACAAAAATTTATTTCTTTTTCTAACAAGTGCACTACTGTGCGCTGTGGAGTCCCATGACATCCCAAGGCCATTATCTTCTGTGCAGTGATTCAGGCTGCTTCAATCATGTGACTGTATCATCTCAACACAAGCCTTCATTGTTGCCAAGTTACAGAAAGAGAGATATTGGAGAATCAAATAGGAGCTGAACTATGTGTCTTGAAAGTTAGATGTCACTTCTGTTCACCTTTCTTGACCAAGAATAGCTCTTGGCCCCACCTAACCTCTAGAGCAAGGAAATATAGAAGAGTAATGTAATAATTGGAGAGTATTATTTGGGGACTATCTCCATTTCCAGATATTATTTATTCTCATTAATCTACAAAGAAACACACTCAACTACTCTCTAAGAGAGACAACTCAAAGGATTAATCCAGTCCATACTTCCAAGTCACCCAGAACCCTGGCTAATATGTGAGAGTTTCTGTATCAGGTTCATATGTCACTACTTTTGACTGAGACATAAAAAAAAATTTAAGGAAACTTCTCCCCCACAAACACACACACATATGCATGCATGAATACTCATTAAAAATGGTGGAATAGGAACAGAACAGATACCATTAAAAGAAAAGAAAAATGAGAGACACACAGAAGTTACTTGTTCATGGACATGTTTCCAGTGAGCAAGCACTGAGAGGGGTCCTTAAGGGAGGCTGGAGAATGTTCCCCCGTTGGGTCTAGATTTTTCTTTTGGTCTCCCTGGCTCCATCTTTAAGGATGCTTTTCCTTTCCCTTTATACTTGTATTCATTAGAAGTGAGTTTGGGGAAATATCCTCTACTTGGAGTCCAAGGAAGTTTCCCAGCTAGCTTCTTGCTCATAGGAAATTTGAGGACTTAGAGTCATTTTAAATCTGTAAGTCTTCTTCAAAAAATTAATTTTTTAAATTGACACATATTAGATGAACATATTTTGGGGGTACATGTGATAATTAGATACATTCATACAATCAAATCAGGGTAATTGGGATATCCATCAACCTAAATATTTTTTTTTTATGATAGGAACTTTAGAATTACTCTCTTCTACCTATTTTTTTTTTTTTTTTGAGACAGAGTCTCACTCTTTTTGCCTGGGCTAGAGTGGCGTCAGCCTAGCTCACAGCAACCTCAAACTCCTGGGCTCAAGCGATCCTCCTGCCTCAGCCTCCCAGGTAGCTGGGACTACAGGCATGTGCCACCATGCCCGGCTAATTTTTTCTATATATTTTTAGTTATCCAGATAATTTCTTTCTATTTTTTATTTTTTTTAGTAGAGACAGGGTCTCGCTCTTGCTCAGGCTGGTCTCGAACTCCTGAGCTCAAACAATCCGCCCGCCTCGGCCTGCCAGAGTGCTAGGATTACAGGCGTGAGCCACCGCGCCCGGCCTCTTCTACCTATTTTGAAATATACAATCAGTTAATGTTAACTATAGTCACCCTACTGATCTATCAAACACCAGGTCTTATTTCTTCTATCTAAGTGTATATTTGTACCCATTAATCAACCTCTCTTCATAGTTCCTCTCCCCTACTATTCTCAGCCTATAGTAATCATTGATCGACTCTTTATCTCCGTGAGAACCACTTTTTTAGCTCCCATATAAGATTGCGAACATGTGATATTTGCCACATGTTCTGTGCTTGGCTTGTTTCACTTAACATAATAACCTCAGCTCCATCCATATTGCTGCAAATGACAGGATTCCATTCTTTATTATGGTTGAGTAATATTCCATTGTGCATATATACTGCATTATCTTTATCTGTTCATCTATTGACAGACACTTGGTTGATTTCATTATTTTGGCTATTGTTAATAGTGCTGCAATAAACACAGAAGTGTCGATATCTCTTCAATATATTTATTTCCTTTCTTTTGCATATATACCCAGTAGTGGAATTGCTGGATCACACGGTAGTTCTATTTTTAGTTTTTTTAGGAAGCTCCATACTGTTTTTCATAGTGGCTGTACTAATTTACATTCTCACCAACATTATACCAAGGTTCCCCTTTCTCCACATCCTCACCAGTATCTGTCATTCCCTGCCTTTTTGATAAAAGCCACTCTGACTTGGGTGAAATGATCTCATGGTTATTTTTGTTCAAACTCATAATTTCATTGCCAGTACAACTTTCAAACATCCAGTAAGTTTTAATTCCAATCGTCTTTATGTATCTGGAACATACCCACTCTTTCTATCTTCTACATCTCTACTCTTCTATTCCATTATTCATTCTCTCAATATAACAGAGTTACACAGAAGCTGTTTGAATTTCCCAGAAAAGCCATGCTCTTAATCTGATCTTTGCTCTGAATCATTATACCAAATTATTGAGTGCCACATTCTTAACCTATTCTTTGCTTTGAGGCAATTTAATCAATTGGAACTATATTGCCAGATATTTATCTGCAAAGACTTTTTTACTTTTATCATTTGTTAGGACCATGAAGCAATTATTTTTCCAACACTAAAACCTTCTGCATTGGGCTCTCTCTTCCCCTTTCACTTCTATTTGCAAACTAGCCAATTTTATTCTAAGTCTATTTTCCCTTATTTTATCTTGTAAAATAGAGTTATTAGCAAATCACACACATTATTAACATCTGCTTTCAAACTAAAGTCACAAATTTGTTAGGTACATGATCTATTGCTCACATTATTCCAAGGTTTTGTATAGTATGAAATTAATCTCCCATTTTTCCAAAGCCCCTAATACCAGTTCTATCTCTACTCACCCACCACTGGATCACTAAATCGATACCAAATATATTAAGTTTATTAAAGCAACATCTCAATTCTGGTACTAACGTCTACAAAAATTTGTACAAAGGTAGGATAAATTAGACAGGAACAAACAATGCCCACATCTCAGAGCTCAATGCAACAATGGCTTATTTCTGATTCAGTCCAAATTCACTACACATTTGGGCATTTCTTTGGCCATCTCTTTGGGCACTGTTCTCCTTGCAGCAACTCAGTAATCCATAGCACATGCTGTTTTGATGTTTTGTGTCCTCCTAGTCACCACATCAGGAGAGGAGAGGTATTGAAGAATGGCACCCGAGATTTCACTATTTTAGGCCAGAAAGGAACACATGACACTTCCTCGCATACTTCATTCTCCAAAATAGTCATATGGTTTAAAATAATTGTAAGAATATCCAAGAATGTAGGGGAGGGAATGGAATATTTGGTGAGTTTTACTCTCTACCACAGAGAGAATACCCTCAATACACTATTTTCTAGAAATCTTTGTAGAAATAGTGTTGTTTATACATTTACCTATTTTAGTACTGTTTATATATTTACCTATTTTATATATTTTACCTATTTACCTATATATTTACCTATTTATATTTACCTGTTTATATATTTACCTATTGATTTAGAAGATAGTAAATAACACTATCAAATGAAAAAAACCAGGCAGGATATTCCAATAGTTAAGAGTGCAAGTTCTTTTTATAGTCAATTCTGGCTTATTAACTACGTGATTTGGGACTTCCCCCTCCCCTCTTATATATAAAGTTAAATGAGATATTTTTAATAAAACACCAGATATCCATGCAGTATAAGATGGATATTAGATTTAATTGAAAACATACTCTATTTGCATTTTCTACTTCCATACAATGCACATAATTAAGCCACAATTTTCTTCTATATTAAAAATACATATTAGTAGAACCCTGCCAGAGAAATCTACTTATTTTGCCACAGGAAAAAAATAAAGCCAAGTTTTGCTTGAGAACTTCAAATTGAAGTGGCTTCCCTAGAATTATTTTTAAATGGTCTGAAAATTAAAACACATGGTGTGACACCATTTTAAGGTAACTCTTAAATTAGGGGAGAGGGATGGTGATGGAGAGGTGAAAAGGTTAGGAGGAGGACAGATAAAATTTAATGACCCACAATATTTAATTTTGTTTTGGGTAAAATCTAATAGTAATTATGGTTAATTAATAGACACACATGCATTCACCAACATCTTATTAATAGTTGCAATATTATTCCCTGCCTGATCTCTTTTCATTAGAAACATTGGCTAAATAACACAGATACAGATAGTTTTGCTTTAATCAGAGAAAATAGGTTTTGACTTTGAATCTCCTCTGTAGTCTGGCTCTTTTATAGCCATCCTGACTTCTAAAGAAACAGATCTTTTTAAAAACAGAACCTGTTAGAATGTAGACATGTTTGACCTATTAAAACTCTACATTTGTTTGATCTTACCAAACAATTTGAATGTGTATCAACAGAAAGAAAGCTCACATCTGCCACAACAGGCATGTTTACAATCATTTTAATGATACCATTAGATGTTGCTCTTAAGGGCTTGCTATTCCGGCTGTTATATAAAAACCATGTGAGATAAGTTTACCACCTGTGCACAATGGAAACGATCTACTCAAATGAATCATGCTAAGTACAGATGTAAGACAGAACTCAATTCATTTTCTATGTTAAAATAGCATCTTAAAAACAAAGGATGTTTGTGGCAGAGCAATACCTGTATTCTAAACAAAACAAAACAAAATACAATGAACAGACTTTTCCAGATCTCAAAACATTTGAACTTCAGTGTCTCTGGAAAAATCTCTTAGTTGACAGGTGGGTTCTTAGCTCACGTAAGAAACCTGAGCTTAAAAAGCTTTTGCAAAACATTTACCTGGTTCTTAAGCTGTCTTGGATTTAGATGTTTTCGGGGAAGTTGATAGTTAAGTAACCATAACCTCATTGCTTCTAAACTTCTCTTTTTAAAAGGGTGGAAATTGTATACTGTTTAAAGACTAAAAGAATTACAGCATAATTCCTCCTGAATCCATACTGTTTTCTTTCACTTTTTTTTAGCCCAGAGATTAGATAACTATTCTGTTCATTGCACTTAAAATCATTATTGAATGGCTTCTAGAAATTTGTTGCTTAATTTTCAACATCTTGATTTTATACACTTTCTGTATTTCCTGACAACCAGGCTGTTACTATTATATTACCATAATTTATAGTAATTTTTTATTCAACTTTATGTAATAATTTGGAATACAAAGGAAGACTTTTTTATATTACTCTTTCATTTATTAAATGCTTTCTATAGGTCTAAAGTTATACTTAGCCCTAGGAACAGAAATATAAGTAATAGAAACATAAATAAGTTTCTGGTAGGTTGTAGGATATGAGAGAAGATACAGTATCTGAGGAACCTTCAGTTTCTGATAACAGACCTAGGAGCATTTCCCCTGAAATGTTGTATGATCCTAGGAAAACTTCCTGATTTCCTTAGCTGTTCCCAAGGGCTATGTAGAAGCAAAGCTTCATTAGTATGATTAAGAATATAAAAGTGTGAAAGCTAATTGGAACACTTCCTTACTGTTATGATGATAAGTAGCAATCTAGGTTATCAATGTCAAAATTGCCCTTGATAATTACAAAGGAACAAATTATAAGGAGAAAATTAGAAAAAGGAGACCTTATGAGGAGAAAATAAAAATAAGGGCCCCGTTTCTATGTTTTAGTTTGTAAAGATTCGAAATATCGGTGGTGTTCTCTGCACAAAAACTTTCTTTCTCTGTCAGACACAAAATTTTGTGAAGAACAAAAACATGCAGGAGTTTTCCTGATTAGATAAAATAATTTATCTAATTTATCTAATAATTTATCAAAGTTAATTTTGGCTTTGACCTTCTAGGTATATGGCAGTTGCTTCACTCTTGTAGAAAATTGCTAGAGTGAATCTAATCTCTCTGTACCTCTCCCCAAGTGCCAATGTGATATACTCTCTGATTTCTCTATCCACTGTTTACAGGAAGGAGGCCTATTTTGTGAGTCTGAAGTATGTAATGATGCGCCCTAAGAGTGCATTTGGCTTTCCTGTCTATGTAGCTTTTATGGTTTCATTTCCCCTTTTTGATTTTCAAGTATGTAATTGTATAACTCAACAGTACACACCTGGCTTCTGAGTAGTCTAGCCCAGACTGGTAGGAAAACAATTCACAAATCTCTGAAGTCTTGGCAACATTAATATGTCAAATTTAATAAAACCGTATGATCCTAAACATACGTGCTGAACGCAGATTGGAGATACCCTTCCTATGTATACTCTTTCTATCTTATAACATGGGATTGATTTTTTAACTAAATAATTATACTTAGAAATTTTATTCATCATGGTAGGGAAAGACATTATGTATACTTGAACGAAAATGTATTTCACCCATTTCCCTGTTACAATATGTCAACAACAATTTTCTTAAAAAATGTTTATAAACTTATACAGGATCAGTATAAAGGAATGTTTATGCTTTAAACAGAAAAGATATAATTGTAAGCATCTAAAACTTTTTTAAAACCAAAAATGAGAGAGAGAAAAAATTATATCCTGTAAAATATTAAGATATTTAAACTACATTCAAGGGCACTCAAAAATTAATATAACTGGATATCACTTATGCAAGCTGGGATTAAAGGAAGATGTAACTAATTTCTTAACTCTTTTGTCAATCTTACTTCTACATGTTGACATACTAGATTTAGTTTGTTATGATTATTTTTTTCCAAAGTAACAGCCACAAGTATCCTCTTGCTTGAAGTAAAAATATATATATATGATAAAATTGATGATTGTGTTTTTGAGACATTATATTCATAAACCAAATGTAACTACAGGTTGTCTTGAATGTTCTACCGAGACTTATAAAATTCTTTCCAATCCTGACGCCATTGTACTAAGAACCCACTTGCACATCCGGCAGTGCAAGTTTGTTTTTTGAATAGTTCTGGACATAAATATCATTCGTGAGAACACTAACTTTTCTGTTGTTTTCTGTCTGTTTTCTCCTTGAAGTACTACTGTGCTACTTGACTCAGTATTTAGTAACTAAGGTCACACTTAACTTGATGGTCTAATGCAGTCATAAAATCATTAGTAAAATCCCCAAGCCCTTAGTAAGATCCAGTACATATTCTGAACAGAGTAACAGAGTTGGGTTGTTACAAGTATCTCTACATGTAGTAACACTTGATAGTAGAATGTAAATGAAGAAGAAGCCAACTATTCTTGACTTTTACAGACACTTGTTAAGATTTGGTGAAACAGTTTCTCAAACTGTCACCTGAACTACTTTGGGATGTAGACAATGTGCTAACAAAGGCAGAACTGCTGGTGAATGAGGAGTTAAAAATCAGAATGGTGGTCTGTGTTTACTTACTTTTTGAGGCTTTCTGGGGGGAGGAATAGTTAAAAGAGAATAATGAAGTTAGACCAGAAGTGGCCAGTTTGAAAGCAATGAAGAAAGTAAATATGGATTTATTAAGACAGGCATTCTCTGCCTGTGGCTTGCAATCCAGGTTAACTGAGAGTCTGTCTTCACAATGTGGAGCATGGGAGAGTTTGCCAAGTTGAAACTAGTATAAATGGCAACATGAAAACACCAGCCTGATTAGGAGATACAATTGGTGCCTTAGACATTTCTCAGCATCTTTCATCAGGAGGACAAAACTTCTAGCAAAGACTCAGTGGTAGGTCATGCCTAGCTTAAAGATTATGTCCAAGCAATTTATTTTGGCCATAGATACAAAAGAACAACATTGATTAAAAGCAAATAGACTCAAACCTATTAAAATCTGAGGGAAATAAACTAGCAACAAAATACTAAATCTAGCTAGAAAACATCTGTGGAAATCCCTGGGCCTCCAAGCTTGCATCATTGGGAAAAGGGATGTTAAGATAGGGGATTTTCCAGAAGCAGCATTCACTTTAATAACCCAGTCAGATGTGGATAGGAAGGGAAATGCAGAGGAAAGCACCTCTGAGTAACAGAAGTAAAGACTTTGGGTCAGCAGTAGGGACAGAAAGATTGACTAATCAGGAAACTTACTTCACTCCCAGGACAGGATTTCCTGCCTTTACTATCCAACAGGATAAGATATGTACTTTCAATTGCAATTATTGTGTGTTTGTAATCATTCATTTTAAAATTTTTTTGAATTATATATTGACAAATTATTATTTCATATCTTTATGGAGTATGAAGTAATGTTATGATTTTTTAATATAATATAAATTATTAAATCAAGCTAAATTAAGCTATTGCCTTGAATATTTGATTTTTTTGTGATGAGAAAATTTGAGACTCTTTTAGCAATATTGAAATGTACAATATTCAATTATTAGCTATATTCATCATCTTGTACAACAGATCTTAAACAAAAAACTTATTCCTCCGATCTAACTGAAGCTTTATATCTTTTGATTATCATCTCCCTATTCCCTCCACCCGCTCCCCAGCCCCTGGTAACCACCATTCTACTCTCTACTTCTATGAGTTTAATTGTTTTACATTCCACATGTCAGTGAGAATATATGGCATTTGTCTTTCTGTGTTTGGCTCATTTCATGCTAGCATAATGTTCTCCAATGCCATCCATGTTGTCACAAATGACAAGATTTCTTCCTTTCTTAAGTCTGAGTAGTACTTCATCATGTAAAAATAACAGTTTTTTTTATCTAATTTTCTGTTGATGGACACTTAAGTTGATTCCATAACTTGATTATTGTAAATAGTGCTGTAGTGAACATGGATATGCAAACATCTCTTAGACATACTGATTTCAAATGTTTTGGGGAAAAACTCAAAGGTGCTACTGCTGGATCATATGGTAATTTAATTTTTAGTTTTTTAAGCAACCTCCATACAGTTTTTCAAAATTGTTGTACTAATTTACATTCTCACCAATAGCATACAAAGATTCCCTTTTTTCCACATCCTTGCCAACACACTTTTTATCTTTCATCTTATTTGGTAATAGGCATTCTAACAAGCGTGAAGTGATATCTCATTGTGGTTTTAATCTACCTAATAATTATGTATGCCAAGCATTTTTTTTTTGAGGTGATCCACTGAGTTTTTTATTGGTTCTATTTTTTTTTTCGGGGTATTATGAGGGTACAAACATTGTGGTTACACTTTATGTCTTTGCCTCACGCAAGCGAGGGTTAAAGGCATGCTCTTCCCTCCTACAATGCTCCCCGTGTCCTTTAGTTGTGGGTCCCCCCCCCAAATCGCCCTAATCCCTGGAGAGTATTACTGCCATGTGATCACCCTAGTGTTGATCAGTTAGTACCAATTTGATGGCGAGTAGGAGTGGAGCCCATTCTTCTGCTCTTGTGGTGCCTCACTTTGGATAATGGGCCTAAGTTTAATCTAGGAAAGTATAAGAGGTTCTAGATCACTGTTGTTTCTTATGATTAATATTCCATTGTATACATATACCAAATTTTAATAATCCACTCATGGATTGACGGGCACTTGGGTTGTTTCCACATCCTTGCAATAGCGAATTGTGCTGCCATAAACATTCAGGTGCAGATGTCTTTATCATAGAATGTTTTGTGCTCTTTTGGTAGATGCCTAATAATGTTATTGCTGGATTGAATGGTATTTCTATTTTTAGCTCTCTGAGGTATCTCCAAATTCTTTTCCACAGAGGTTGCACTAATTTGCAGTCCCACCAGCTGTGTAAAAGTGTCCCTGTCTCTCCGCATCCTCGCCAACATTTGATGTTTTGGGATTTTTTGATAGAGGCCAATCTCACTGGGGTTAGGTGATATCTCATTGTGGTTTTGATTTGCATTTCTCTAATGATTAGAGATGTTGAGCATTTTTTTAT
>NW_012151619.1:505406-568608 GCF_000956105.1 Propithecus coquereli | reverse complement strand
AGTTTTCTTTTTTTGTTGTGTCCTTTCCTGGCTTTGGTATCAAGGTGATATTGGCTTTGTAGAATGACTTAGGGAAGGATGCCATCTTTCTTGATATTGTGGAATACTTTCTGTAGTATAGGTGTGAGTTCTTCTTTGAATGTTTGATAAAACTCTGAAGTGTAGCCATCTGGTCCCTGACTTTACGTTTTGGGAGGTTTTTCATTGCTGTTTCAATTTCTGAGCTTCAGATTGGTCTATTCAGATATTCTGTTACCTCCTGGGTGAACTTAGGGAAGTTGTATGTTTCCAGGAATTTGCCCATTTCCTCCTCGTTATATAGTTTTTGGGCATATAGGTTTTTATAGTAATCAAAAATAATGTTTTGTATTTCCGTGGTGTCTGTTGTGACCTCTCCTTTTTCATTTTTGATTGAGTTTATTAGAGACCTTTCTCTCTGGATTCTAGTCAATCTAACAAGAGGGGTGTTAATTTTGTTTATCTTTTCAAACAACCAGCTTTTGATTTTGATGATCTTCCATATAGTTCTCTTGTTCTCAATTTCATTTAGTTCTGCTTTGATCTTAGTTATTTCTTTTCTTTTACTTGGATTGGGATTGGTTTGCACTTCCTTTTCCAAGTCCTTGATTCTATTTATTAGGTTGTCGATTTCTGAACTTTCTGTTTTTTGGATATGAGCGTTTATTGCTATTAGTTTTCCCCTCAGGAGTGCTTTTCCTGTATCCCACAGGTTTTGATAGCTTGTTTCTTCGTTATCATTTAGTTCAAAGAAGTTCTTGATTTCCCTCTGTATTTCCTCCTTGACCCAGTAGTTAGTCAACAATAGATTGTTTAATTTCCATGACTTTGTGAGGCGGTGAGTATTTCTGTTGGAATTGAACTCTAATTTTATACCACTATGGTCCAAGAAAGTACATGGTATAATTTCTATTTTTCTGAATTTGTTGAGGTCTGATTTGTGGCCTAGTATGTGATCAATTTTGGAGAAAGTTCTGTGGGCCGATGAGAAGAATGTAAATTCGGCTTTATTTGGGTGAAATGTCTGTAGAGATCTGTCAGACCCTTTTGTTCAAGGGCTCTGTTTAAGTCCATTATTTCTTTGCTTATTTTCTATTTGGAAGATCTGTCCAGTTCATTTAGTGGAGTGTTAAAGTCCCCTGTTACTATGGTGTTATTGTTTATCATGCTGTTTAGATCAGACAAGGTTTGCTTTATGTGACTGGGTGCTCGTGTATTGGTTGCATAGATATTAAGGTTGTAAAGTCTTCTTGTTGGATCTTCCCTTTCACCAATATATAGTGGCCATCTTTGTCCTTTTTACTTTTGCTATTTTAAAGTTTAGGTTATCTGAAACTAGTATAGCTACCCCTGCTTTCTTTTGACTTCCATTTGCCTGGATGATGGTTTTCCATCCCTTGACCTTTAGTCTGAAGGCATCTTTGTGGATTAGATGTGTTTTCTGTAGACAGCAGATACTAGGCTTGTGGATTTTTATCCACTCTGCCAGCCTGATAATTTTGCCTTAATTTTGCCAGATAAAGAATTCTGGGTTGGGCATTATTCTGTTTTAGTAGATTAAGGATAGGGACTCAGTCCCTTCTGTATGCCAAGCATTTTTAATGTATCTGTTAGTCATTTGTATGTCTTCTTTTGAGAAATGTCCATTCAAGTCGTTTGAGCATTTCTTAAACAGATTATTTATTTTCTATAGAGTTGTTTCAGTTCCTTATATATTTTGGATATTAATTCCTTATCAGATGTCTAGCTTGCAAATATTTTCTACAAATTTTTAGGTTGTCTCTTCACTTTCTTAATTATTTTCTTTCCTGTACAGAAGCTTTTCATTTTAATGTAATCCCACTTTTCTATTTTTGCTTTTGCAGCCTGTGCTTTTGGGGTCAAATCTAAAAACTCATTTCCCAGGTCAATGTTGTGTAGTTTTTCCCCTATGTTTTCTTCCAGAAGTTTTACAGTTTCAAGTTTTATATATAAGTTTTTAATCAAGTTTGAGTTAATTTTTTTAGATGGTGTGACATAAGTGTACAATTTCATCCTTTTGCATATGGATATCCAGTTAGCCCAATACCATTTATTGATGAGACTGTCTTTTTCCGTTATATAATATATTCTTGGTATCTTTGTTGAAAATTAGTTGACTACAAATTTTTGAAACCACAAAAACCTTGAATGGCCAAGACAATTGTGAGCAAAAACAATAAAACTGGAAGCATCACAGTACTTGATTTCAAACCATACAAGGTAATAGTAATTAAAGCAACATGGTACTGGAATAAAAGTACACACCTCAGCCAATGGAATAGATTAAAAAAGCATAGAAATAAACCCATGCATCTATGATCATTCACTTTTAAAATGACAAATTATAGTGTTTCTTCTCCATAATTATATTATTGTATACGTATGTTAAAGGCAAATATCTTATGTTTTAACTCTGAATCTGTAGATTATGAGTTGTTGCACTTATTATAGAGTAAGGAATACTATTTAGATATCTTAGAAAGGGACCCACATATGATAAATGGATGAGCCTTTAGGGTGGTCTCCTTTGATGAAGAGGTGAGTATCTTCCATGTAAAATGAGTAAGGATGTTGAATGCACAATGATGGAACTATTGTAGACACCATTATTTTGCTCCCCACAATCCATTCCTAAGTTTCTTCTCCCTAGTCAGTTCCCAGAAGAGCTCATTTCTCTAATTTCTCTTGAAGTTAGAAATAGTCATGTGGCCCAGTTTTGGACAAAGTAACCTAAGAAGAATTTTATTGGGGTCTTGTTCAAAAAAATAATTTGCTGAGAAGTAGTAGTTACAAGAAAATAGCTCCTTCCCTTTGTTTTCTGCCTTGCAAATGTGATTCCTAGAGCCATGAAAACCATTTGTCACAAGATGCAAGAAGGATTAGGACAAACAGCATACTAAGAGTTAGAAATGAAATATATATGCTTGCAGCGTTCGTTAATTTCTGTGTCATCCATGAAACAATCTACCTTTTAATCTCTTTTGAAATAAATAGTAAATGGCATTATATTATGTAACCATTGTTTTTCAGATATTTTGTTACTTGCAGTTTAAAGAATTTTTAACTACTATTTGCTGACAGATCATTAATTCTAAATTCTTACCCCACAGTGCACCGTGTAATTTAGAAAATCAGAAGTCTGTATACTGTCATGTTAGGAAAATTTTTATGTAGAACCAATCAATGGGTAATGGCATTCTATACACTGTTGCTAATCTTTAAAAAAATAGTTAAAACTGGCATGGTTTATCCAAGGGATAATTCCTAGGAGCCCAGTTTTCTATAGAACACTGGAGGATGATTTCATAAATATGTTTGATCTAAAAATTCATCTGCCTTTTGCATCAGTTCTAACATAGGGTCCAATAATAGCATGACAGTCATAGTTGATGGCTGATTGAAACAAATTTTTAAAAAACTAAAACCTACAGCTTTAATATATTAAAAAAAATGTTCACATATAAGAACATAAAAAAGCATATGTAATTGGAGTTTTGAAAATAATACAAATAAAATTTTCATTGCCAGCAATTAGTAAACAAAACTGAAAATGGACCTTGTAATAAAAACTAATGAAAGAGATATATAAAATATAGCAAATATCTTTTTTCTTTTCTTTTCTTTTTTTTTAGAGACAGGGTCTCATTCTGTTGCCCAGACTGGAGTGCCGTGGTGTGATCATAGCTCACTGCAGCCTCCATCTCCTGGGCTTAAGTGCTCTTGGCCTCAAGCTCCCAAATAGTTAAGGCTATGGGTGTGAGCCACTGTGCCCAGCCACAAATGTCTTTTTAAATGCCTTTCTGAGGTGGAAATTAATTAAAGGATCCTTAGAGGCTAAAAACAGTAAAAGTGAAACCCTAGAAATTAGGTGTGCTCTAAAGCCAGTTTTTACCCTTTGTTGATGCACTAAACCCAGAGGATTTTATTATAAATTTCCATTTTGATGGCTGTTCAGGGTGTAGAAGACAAGATAAAGGCTTGAGTATGCTTATAGTAAAGGATATGATAGGAGATTGCTCTATAAAGCTGGGTTCCCAAAAGATTACACCTGCAACAAACCCATAGCAGAAGAGACAGTAAATAAACTTTTTTATGTCACCGGTGTGGTGTGAGAGAGGAAAATTATCCTTTGAGAATTTACAACCATAATATGGTCTTCATGAAGATATAATTCTCGACTTTACACAACTTACTTTGTAGGAGTCCTCCAGTCAACTAACATTTAAAAACACAAAATCTACACTACAAAATCTTAATGGCAATTCAGATTTCTTATGCATCAATAAAAATCAAGAAACTCATAGAAGAAAAATGTACCATGAGTAAGAGCTAGCAGAAGCACACTTTCAGAGACATCATATATTAAATATCTAAGGAAATAATTTAAATAAGCATGTTTTATATATATCAAGAAGTTTAAAAAGCTCAAAAATTTGAGGGAGGAACAAAAAATGTAAAACATATGTAGATTTAAAAGGAATATAGTGGAAGTTTTAGAAATAAAAAATGTAACTAAAGGAAAAAGTTCGGTGCATCGAAGCAGAATCAAGAACTGGAAGGCATACCAAAGAAAATATTCATGAGAAAATCAAAGACAAATAGTTTTCTTTTGAAAACTAAAGAAAATAGAAAAACTAAAGAAAATAGTACCAAAGAAAAATAGTTAAAGATATCAAATATTGGTTATGAGCCACAGAAAGTAAATTAAGGAAGGCTGAAATAAACCTAATAAAACTTCAGAATAAAAATACTGGGAGGAATAGGTGAAAGGCAATATATGAAAATAAAACTGAACATAATGATAAATTTGATATACAATTATGAATTATGAAATCATGAATTTAATTTTACAGAATAAATGAAAGACATCTAACTTTTTATCCTAGAAAAAGATCAAGAAATCATCAACAGAATAAATGAAAACAAATTGTAAGCAAGATATATCATAGTAATATATTATAAAATAATACTATGATAATTACAGTGATATAATAATCTAAAAAGATAATAAAACTTCAGGGACAAAGAGAATACTTTAGAAGTGGCCAGAAAAGACATACCTTTTTAAATAGAATAACAATACACTGGTGTCTCAGCAGCAACAATGGAAGCCTCAGAAGGCATTGTATCTCCAATATGTTACAAGCAGAGAAATGGAATTACAACTTATAATTCCATACCCAGAACTATTATCTTTCAAGAACCAAAGTGAAATAAAATATTTGTTTTTAGGCAAAAAAAAAAAAAAGTGAAAAAATTTACTGCCAACTGACTTATTGAACAAACTTCCAAAGGTGGTAATATATGTAGCTGGGAAACAATTCCAGGTTAAAAGTTTGACATATATGAAGAAATGATAAGAAAAATAATGCTTTTTTCTTTTCTATCTGTATAATCTTTATCTTACTTTCTTGTCTTAGAGAACTTATCTAGGACTCACACTCTAATCATCAGTTTCCTTATCAAGGGAATATTTACCTTACCAGGTTTATGATAAGGATAAATTCTTAGCAGAGTTATTAGTAGATAATAAACAATTACCATATGTTACACATAATTCTGACGATGCCCTTGTATCATTGTCCAACAGGAAGTAACAGAAGTGTATGATTTTTTGCTGTGTACCAATCAGTTATATAAATGAAAACATGATACAAAAATTCTTTTGCAAAGGAAGTTAAAAATGTGATAGTTATGGGGTAAGATTTTCAAAATCTTAAAGATTTAAATTTCTAAGTTTATAATGGAAGCTTTTAAGAGCATACAAAACACCAGGACAGAAATCCAAAGTTTTACAAAGCTAAGGCTATTCTATATGCTTATAATATCAAATAATAATAATCTACCTTACTGTGTTTGTTACTTTGTCTAGTTTTTATTAAAATTGTGATTTATAGACAATGATAAGTGAAAAGTATCAGTCAACTGCTCAATAAACATTTATCGAGAGTTTACTTCACTTTGAAATACCTAGGATTTCTCTGAAAATACTCTGTAAACTTTGCTGCATTATTATCCATGAACTTTTCCCCTTTTTATTTTGTACAAACATAAGCACAGGTACCTTCTAACACTTCATGTGGCACTGTGGAGAGGAGTTACACAAAGTTTTCCAGGTGAGTAATTTTGAAAAGTTTAGTTTACCCCTATGGACCTTAATTTCCTTATGTGTAAGTTGACATATTAGAATAATAAGCCATTTTTGGAAGAGTGGTGCCTAGGACACATAGCTTTGTGATAATTAAATGAGATAAATCATGCAAAGCTTATAAAACTGGGCATGGCACATTGCAAACAAAAATATGACTTTCTCTTTACGCCTGTATGACAGGCATTGTGCTAGATGATTTATGTCTTTTTCAATCTATTTTTTCTATGACTCCCGCAGTCTGATTTTAAAGACTTAAAATCAGCAAACTGACCAAACAACCAAAAGACAGTTTGATCAGTATTCCATTTTCAGTTCCTGTCTCTCAACTTCCAAACATGTATAGTCTACTTCTTCACTTTTCTATCAAAAGATCTTTTAAGATTCCAAAATGGATTTTCATTCCACACATCATTATGGAAAATAATAGCAACTACCATTGATTATGTGTATACAATTTCCCAGCACTTGTACAAGGATCATTTTGCTCTTTCATTTAACATAAATGTCTGATGCCTTTTTCTTAATTTTTTTCCCTGATTTATATACTGTGGCATATAACATTCATGACCATTCTTATCTTAGAAAAGCATATATCTTGATTCAGAGGTATCAAACATTTTAAACACATCACCCTCCTTTTTCATTCCCTCACCAAAGGCATTAAAAATCACAGTTATATTGAGGAGATAGAGCAAGATGCCCAAATAGAAACTTCCAGAAATCATCTCCCTAGTAGAAACATCAACTTGAACAACTATGCATGCAAGAAAGCACCTTCATAATAACTGAAAAATCAGGTGAGAAAACATAGTACCTGGTTTTAGCACAACAACAGGAAAAAAATGCATTGAAGAGTATAGGAAGGACAGTCTCATATTGCTTATAACACCCTCATCCAACCCCATGCAGTACAACCCAGAGAAAGAAGCTGCTGCTTAGGGGAGGAAGAGTGAAGAGAGGGTGGGACTTTGCACTGGAGCTTAGTGCTACCCATCACCGTGGAACACAGTACTGGGTAAAATTCTTCCAGTGCCCACAGAGGGAACATTTAGGGCAGCCATGGGCCAGAGGGGTATCCACAGCCATAGCAGGAGGAACATGAGTTCTGGCCTGTTTCACTACTGTTGACTAAAATGGGCTCAGTCCTTGAATAAATTTCAGTGACAGCCAGACCATGCTGATTGTGGTCCTTGAGTGAGCCCTGGCACTACACTGTCAAGCGTTCTTATGATAAAAGGGTGTTGAATGTTGTCGAATGCTTTTTCTGCATCTATTGAGAGGATCCTATGGTCTTTTTTTTTGCTTCTATTTGTTTGGTTAATTTTATTTATAAATTTGAACATGTTGAACCATCCCTGCATCTCTGGGATGAAGCCCACTTGGTTATGATGGATAATTTTTTTAATAAGCACTTGAATTCGGTTTGCTAGGATTTTGTTGAGAATTTTTGCATCTATATTCATAAGGGATATTGGCCTATAGTTTTCTTTTTTTGTTGCATCCTTTCCTGGTTTTGATATCAGAGTGATGTTACCTTCATAAAACGTGTTGGGGAGGATTCCTTCCTTCTCCATGTTGTGGAATACTTTCTGCAGTATAGGTACCAGTTCTTTTTTGTAGATCTGGTAAAATTCGGGTGTGAAACCATCTGGTCCAGGACTTTTCTTTTTAGGAAGGTTTCTTATTGCTGCTTCAATCTTGGTACTTGATATTGGTCTGTTTAGGAATTCTATTTCTTCCTGACTGAGCCTAGGGAGATTGTGTGTTTCTCAGAATTTGTCCATTTCCTCCACATTTTCAAGTTTATGTGCATAGATTTTTTTTATAGTATTTATAGATGATATTTTGCATTTCTGTGGCATCAGTTGTAATTTCTCCTTTTTAATTCCTGATGGAGCTTATTAGAGTCCTTTCTTTTCTGCTTCTCATTAATCTAGCAAGAGGTGTGTCATTTTTATTTTTTCAAAGAACGAACTTTTTGTTTTATTAATCATCTGTATAGTTTTTTTGTTATCAATTTCATTTAGTTCTACTCTGATCTTTGTTATTTATTTTCTTCTGCTGGGTTTGGGTCAGTTTGCTCATTCTTTACCACTTTTATGAGTGATTCATTAGATTGTTTATTAGTGATCTTTCTGCCTTTTGGGTGTAGGCATTTATGGATATAAATTTTCCTCTCAGAACTGCTTTAGCTGTGTCCTACAGATTTTGATAGCTTGTGTCTCCTTTATCATTTAGTTCAAGGAATCTTTTGATTTCCAACTTGATTTCCTGATTAACACAATAATCCTTCAGTAGAAGGTTGTTTAGTTTCCATGACTTTGTGCAGAGATGAGAGTTTCTGTTGGAGTTGATTTCTAATTTTATTACACTGTGGTCTGAGAAGATGCACGGTATAATTTCTACTTTTTTAAATTTTTTGAGACATGCTTTGTGGCCTAGGATATGGTCAATCTTAGAGAATGTCTCATGAGCTGATGAGAAAAACATATGTTCAGTGGTTTTTGGGTAGAATATTCTGTAAATGTCAGTCAGGCCCATTTATTCTAGAATTCTGTTTAAGTCCATTGTTTCTTTATTTATTTTCTGTTTGGAGGATCTGTCCTGTTCTGTCAGAGGAGTGTTGAAGTCTCCGGCTATTATGGTGTTGCTGTTTATCATTTTGTTTAGAACAAGTAAGATTTGCTTTATGAATCTGGGTGCATCTGAGTTAGACACATATGTGTTTAGAATTGTTATGTCTTCTTGTTGAATTTTACTCTTCACCATTATATAGTGACCATCTTTGCGTTTCATTCCTTTTGTTGATTTGAAGACTAAGTTATCAGAAATCAGAACTGCTACACCAGCTTTCTTTTGGCTTCAATTTGCTTGAAATATTGTTTTCCTTCCCTTCACTTTGAGTCTGAATTCATCCTTGTGGGTTAGATATGTTTCCTGAAGACAGCAGATACTTGGCTTGTGTGTATTTTTCCATTTGCCCAGCCTATGTCTCTTTAGTGGACAGTTCAAGCCATTCACATTTATTGAGAGAATTTATAAATGAGGCAGATTTCTGTTCATCCTGTTGAGTTGAACTTTGTTGCTTTGTTTTCTCTCTTCAGCCACTGTGGTATCTGGCCTTTGACCTTTAGCTGTTGGATGATTTTACATTGATGAGTGCTTATTGTGCTCATCTGTGTGTAACACTGTTTCGAGTCCTTCCTGAAGGGCAGGTCTTGCCTTGATGAAGTCTCTCAATCTTTGTTTGTCTGAGAAGGTCTTTATTTCTCCTTCGTATACTTAACCTAGTTTTTCAGGGTACAAGATTCTAGGCTGGTCATTATTCTGTTTGAGAATGGGGCCCCAGTCTCTTCTTGCTTGTAAGGTTTCAGTTGAGAAGTCTGCCATTATTTTGATGGGTTGTCCTTTGTAGGTTACTTGCTTCTTTGGCCTTACAGCTTGTAGGAAGGCCTCTTTGGTGGTTATTTTGGTCAGTCTGATGACTGTGTATCATGGTGTCTTTCTGTTTGCAATGAATCTCTGAGGAGTCCTTTGAACTTCTTATACCTGGATATCTAGATTTTTAGCAAGGCCTGGAAAATTTTCCTCTGTTATATCCTCAAACAGTTTATCCAACCCTTGTGTATTGCCTTCTTCACCTTCAGGGATGCTTACGATTCTCACGTTAGGCCTCTTCACATAATCCTACATTTCTTGTAGGCTTTGTTCTTTTCTCTTATTTCTCTGCTCTATCTCTGCAATTGACTTATTTAATTGAAAGTTGTTACCTTCAATCCCTGAGGTTCATTCTTCTGCTTGATCTACCCTGTTGTTGAGGCTTCCCACTGTGTTTTGTAATTCCTTGAATAAATTCTTCATTTCCAGAAGTTCTGTTTGATTGTTCTTTAACATTTCAATTTCTTTAGTGAACTTTTCTTCCAAGTCCTGGATTTTTGGGGGGGGTTTCTTTGTGTTGGGTATCCATTTCTCTTGCATATCATTGAGTTTTCTTACAATCTATGTTCAAAATTCTTCTTCTGTCATTTTAGTGTTCTGAATTTGATTGAAGTCCATTGCTACAGAGCTGGTGTTCCCCTTTGGGGGTGTGGTTTCCATTTGATTCTTCATAGCTCCAGAATTCTTTCACTGATTCCTTCCCATCTGGATCAGTTGTTGCTTCTTACCTTTAGATTTTCACTTGGATAATGACATGTCCTGTTTAGTCTCTGAGCCAGTAGGTGGTGTTTGTGGGTGAGATTTGACCACACCCTGTATGATGAGTCTGTAGATGCAGTAAAAAGGTGTGCAGAATGACCTCCCTGTCAGTAGGTGGCGCTTGCTTGGAGAAGCAGACTGCAGTATTGTTTTTGGGTCCTGTAACCAGCTCTTGTTCCTCTGGAGAGGACTCTAGTGCCTCAGATGGTGGGTGGGGCCCTGGTACTTCCAGGTGTGTCCGTATTTTCCACCTCAGTGGGAAAATGTGGGGGAGTGTGGCTCAGCAGGGCTGGGTTGGGCAAGCCTTCCCTCAAGCTCCACAAATGCTGTTAGCAGATGTCAAAGTTCTATTCTCTGCTTCTGGGCAAAGCTGCCCAGGAGGGGCTGAAATGGCCCCGCTCAGCCAAAATATCTGCCTGTGGGGGTGGGGGTGTCTGAGACCTACATTCTGAAGTAGGCCTTGCTCCTTTCCACCTTCCCCTATTCTGTGGTTTCTCCCTGGCTTCTGCTGGCCGGCAGGACCTCAAGCCAGCAGATCTCCCCTGGCTGTGATGTGGCCCAAGATGTTCCCCGACCAGGATCACAGCCTGAGCTGGGAACATGACCCTCCTATGGGAGGATGTTGCTTCTCAAGCATACTGATCTGCCCCTGATGGCAGACACACCTCAGTAGGCTTATTCACAAATATCCCTTCTGTGCCCCTGGGCAATGCTATCAAGACCTGGGTGTACAGGATCTGGTCTGCACGCCTGTCCTCTGGGCCCCAGAGATCAATCCCCAACCCTGCCAGGGAGAGGGGTGCTGGTCTCAAGTCACCCACGGGGTGCACAAGCTGGATCAATGTCTCTCTGCCTCGGGATTTGCCCAGCTCTCCTGGAGTCACCAGGCAAGCAGCACCTGAGAGGGCTGGTAGGTAGGGAGCTCACAGTCTGAGTGTGCCTCAGTCCACTGTAGGGCCCCAAAAGGAAAGGTTCCATTCCCTGAAGATGCCTCTGGATGGTGGCTAAATTGTCTCTCTCAGCAGCCGCCAGTAGGGAAGGGGAAGGGGAGAATGAAGCAATATGGCACCTGCCAATCAGCTCCGGTCTGAGGGCCAGCAGGTGCCCTGAGGGAGCTGGGACCCTGGTGCCCTGTCTATAAGAGGCTCACCACTCACTGGCGGCAACTGTCTCTTGGCTCATGTTAGCAGGTCTGTCCAACCACTCAAGAGCCCACCAGCAGTCCGAGATGCAAGGGAGGGGAAATTTAACTGCTCCACCTACCCTTGTTGCCTGTTTCCAAGTCTCTCAGGGGTCTTTGTCTTTTCAGTTCTCCTCCACATCTTCTTTCTGTGGAGTCTCCTGAAGTTTTAGGCACCATTCTTTCTGACCCTCATCTGATCTATGTTTGTCTGCCTGTTTATTTTTTTTCACTTTCTTCTAAAATCTGTCTTTCTTGCAGAGACACTCTGGCTGGTGGTTTTTCTTGTCCGCCATCTTTCCCTTCCCTCCCCAGATGTTTTTAGATGAAAACTTGAGGGGAAAGGATCGTTGACATTACATTTAACTTAATGTTTATTTGGGAATCATAGTTGAACATTACTCTCTTCCCTGAAACATATTTAATAATCCATAAATGGAAAACACCTATTGTGTAAATTTCTTTTGAATTCAAAGGGAAAAAAACCCTAAATTATTTGTGTTTGATATCGTAGCTCCCAAATAAAAAGAAAAAGCAAATGCATTTTCTCAATCACTGACTTTCTGTGACCAAATATGTTGAGTGAGAAAAACAAAACTATGGCATATGATTTGTGGAAACAGATATTCTTGAAACAAATTAATTTAGAAAGAAACTATAAAAATCATGCACAAATATCATTTATCAGAGAATAGTGCACTTGTTTCCAAGTTTCTTCTAATGTGAGATATAATGTATTAATTTTACTAAAATAAATGTAAACATAAGATTTACTCTTTTTTCAAACGTCATCATTTTTCTATTTGGAAAGAATAATTAATACACATATGGAGCAACATTAGTTATACCATAATTGATTTTAGAGATGATTTTTTCACTGAGTAAGCCAAAATTAAATAAACAATGACTTTTAAATAGATTTTTATTCCTGTACAAGAATCAACAAAAGTAAAATCATTTTATCTTCTTACATTACATGTCCAATTATTTGCTATTAAAGGAAAGCACAAATTATTTTAAATCTTTGTACTTTTTATACAATAATATGCATGCATATTTCATCTATCTATCTGAATGTACACAAATTTTTTCATTAACAAGAAGCACTTTTCTTCTATAATTTCCAAGATAAAAGGCATTCTTTTAATGTCAGCCCCATGCCTATATAGTTATGTATTACACTATTAGGCAAGCAAGCTGGATTTAATTCTTAACCAAGATTGCACACTCCCCAGGCTACTTTGTTCAACACCTGTAAAGAAGAAAATTACTTATGTTGCATGAGAGCACTTATTTTAGTTTTAAGGAGAGGTGCTAGTTTCCAATAAAGAAATAAAGTGTTATTTTTCTTTGTTTTATGTTGGAAATATAGTAGTTGTGGCCTTTCAGCAGGACATGTCAAGCCACCCCAAAAAGAGTTCCCTTCCCAGTATAGTCATTGCTCTCTGCACTGCCACATGTTTTTCTCATAAAGAAAAGAAAAATGCAGGTATTAGAGATTCTAATTATATGTTTCTACAGAGTGAATTAACACGGAAATGGCAAATTGCTTGGGGGAGCATTTAACCCTATGCCTTTAGAGTATTCAAAAGTATTTGTGTTTCTATACACTTGGACTCTTGGACTCAAAGCCATTTGACTGTTTTCCCAGAATATCTGCACCTACGTGACTAGCTTTATACTGACACAGTGGCATCTATTAGTTAGAACTTCCCCCAGTTTGTTTTGAAGGGGTGTAACTTTTTATTGTCCCCAAATCTGAAAGTTTAAGATAAAGAAATATAATCTTGCAGTAGGTCAGTGTATTAACAAAGGTTTATATGCACGTGTGTTTGTCTGTGTGTATGTCTTTAGGAGATACAGGGAGAGAAAAAGCTAACCTTATCTCAGAAACATAAACAGAGAGGTAGAGAGACAACCTTCTCCCACCATCCTGTGATACTTGATTTTTGAAATAAAAGAAAAATTAAAAATTTTCTCTTGGAAAAATTCTACTTGGAATTTTTAAATAATGTTTCAAGATGACTGTAATTATTAATTTATATTTTAAGAAATAACCACATTTAAGGGATAAAATAGCATAGTCATTAAAGCATAAACTTGAATGGAATATAATAGGATATTTTATTGTCAGGAATAATTTATCTCTCAGGGATAGTAAAATGTTGGATTTACTTTGCTTTCTAATTACAATGAATTATTGATTCTATGTTCTGTTACTTCCATTATGGTATTTTCTAACTATTAGCCAAAGCAGTCTTTTATATTAAACCCATTTTTTAAAAAAAAATACTAATGTAACTACATTCATTTCTTAAAATACTGACATTTGGGTATGATAATATATATTTTTATATTCTACTATTATAACAAGACAATTGTAATAAAATGGAGGGGGCTTAAATTTATTATACTTTGCAAATTTCAAAATACATGTAAATATTTAATTAAAAAATTATTAAGTTTTTCCCTACATATTTAGAGAAATTTTCTGGTGTTATTTTATTTTTTCATATCAACATGAAAAAGCTGGATTAAGTAAGACAGTATTTTAGACTCAGGTTTGTTTTCTTTCTTCTTTCTTTCAACAAGAGGTCATGGACCACCTATAAACTGAGTCTTGATGGACTAAGTAAAAACTTGTGAATTTGAATCATGGTACTATAATAGATTCTATAAAATAGATATCTTATATTTCTCTCACCATTATTCTATTCTCTTGTTGTTTTTCCCTAATTTAAATATTCACTTATTTTAAATTTGTAATTTCTATAAAATTCTGCAACATTTCTTTCTTTCTTTCCTAAGACACCAGTAGTGACTTTTCTTACTGTGCTGGGCCAACTTTGCACTCCTAGATGCTATTTATGACAGCTCAAAATGAATGCCTTGATAATACTGCAAAGCAAAGTAAAGATTTGAAAGCCTACTGATGAAAAGGTTGGCAGGGAGGCAGCGCTAACCACATGCAAGGATCATGCAAGAGGCCACAGGAGGTCACAGGTTTTTAAGGAGTGAGGATCAAGCAGGGTCAGATTGGTTATAGCCAATTGCACGGCACATTCTTCCTCATTCATCCCCAGCTCAATCTCTAATTATGACCTACACAATCAGTGCTCAAGCATTAAGAAGTGGAACTGTATTGTTCCATGGTTAGTGCTTAGTAAAAAAGCTGGAATTTGATACTTAGTCACAGTTTGCAAACAATGTGGTTGAACCACCTGAGGGGTCACATTTTTACATTCTGAGGCAATTTATTAGTAATGGTACCTGTCAGTCAGAAATCCCCCCAAAGCCCTTTCATGACTGGCCATGACTTTGATATAGAAATGGTTCAAAGTAAAAGGCAAATAAAACAGGACCTAGGTCATTTACAAAGAAACGTCGCCACATTCCCTTTATCCTTTCCTGATGAACAATCTTTGTAGTTGTGCGCTAAGTGGTATAAAGATTGTACTGGATGGGTTATTTTAAAAACAAGCCTTTGTATTTGTCAACGAGGGATTGTTAAAGTTCCTAAACTACTTTCATGACTTCCATTTTAACTCAAATATAAACAGAAGCAAACACTAGAGTTGAGACAGTTTATGCAATGACACTTCACCCAGAGCTAGTACTCCAGAGAGGAATGATTCAAATTTACAAACCTTGTCTAAATTTGAAAACAGTCCTACATAAAGACGTTTCACAACTTTCTCCCAACACACACACACACACACACACACACACACACACACACACACACAATCATACATACATGCATGCTCACATATGTAAGCACATTTATATTTCCAGTGCATAAAGCAAACTTCCATTTCTGATATCAAGCAGGTTTTTTCCAAGACAAATATAAAGAATTAAAAAAAAAATCACTTTTCTACTCTTGGAAGGAAATATCACCTTTTACAAACAAATGAAACATTGTAGTAGTTTTATTTAATTTTTCCATATATACTCCTGGAATTATTACTCTGCTATAGATATCTTTCTTTCTAATACTAACTTCCTTTTAGGAACTTATTCTTTATAACTTCTGCATTTATGACATCATGGAATGTATTACCATATGTTCGAATAATATTGCTACTGCTAAACCCTCTCTAATTGAGGTTTTTAACAATGAAAGTCATATTCTTTAAGGATTTTATGTGGGCCATTCTAAAACAATGAACAAAGGGACTTAAGGTAATAAACAGAGCATGCTGTAGAAAGCAAATCTGTCCATTGAAACTGCATATGTAGAGAGGAAATATTTGCAAGTAGCCTAGATTTTATTCCACTTATTTCTTTGTTTCCTATTAGTCATTAAAAAAAAAAAAGAAAAAGAAAACACTAAATCACACAATGGATAAGACAATATAATATAGTAAAAATAACTAACATTTCAAAATCTTTGTTACATGCCAAAAATATCATATGTGTTTTATATATAGTATCTCAATTAATCTTCAAAATAGGTCTATGCATCATTTGCATCTCTACAGTTCTATGAAGTAGATATTATTATTCCAAATTTTGCAGATACAAAAAATTAGGCTCAAGCTCAGACATACTGCTTCATTGTAAATTGCTGATAGCTCTATCAATTGATTCTTTATTAATTTTTTAATATTTATGGCTTCACCCCTGTATCATTAATGCAATCAACTTATTTGATTCCACTTTACAAAGTAAATTATAGCATTTGTTTAGTTGCTTTTATTTTTAAAAATAGATTTCTAATTGAGTATTCACCATTAAGCTTTGAATAATTTGGAAGCTATGCACCTGGACATGCATTTCTATGCATAAATCATTTGACCCCAATCCTGAATTCCCTTAACCATTTCTATTTCCCATAAATATTGACACTTTAGAATGAAGTATTTTGTTTTGTAAACACCCATATGATAATTAACTCAAGCAAGAGTAATCAGAACATGCTAAATAATTTGTTAAAAGTTGGGGAGCAGGATCTTTACATAGCCTCAAAATAACACATTGCAGATAGCTTGATAAATATATGCATTAAAATATAATTTTACAATGGAGAAATCCCACAGAAATCAACTTATTTTGCTTGGAAGTCAAGTTATTACCTTTTTGAAGTGAATTTGATACACTTGTCTTATCCTTATAAAAGCTTTGGGAACACCTCCTTAGCAATTTTTATAAATGTGAGGGAAATAAGTATAATAAGTGAAAATGAATTGTGTGTTTTTAAAAAGTAATGAAGAAGATAAAAACAATGATATTTATATTATTGACAAAATTATTTTATATTCTAGTCAAATTTTATATTTACATATAATTTCAAACATAATGGCCACTAATTACAGATATTTTACTTCTGAAAACCAATACGCATCCTACTCTAGTTGCTTACAAGCAAACTATAATTTTTTGTGTATTTTAAAATACATTTGAATACTGACCTATTTGAGATTTTAGAAAAGTAATTTCCAATATAGAATTATCTTTGAACTTCATTAGTACAAAATTTGTAACCATATTTCCAAGTTTGCTAATGAAATTTTCCATTAAGTACTTTTTTACCAAAACTGTGTATAATTTATCAGTTCATAAAAAAATTAAACTTGATCAATACAAATTAGATACTGCAGCTATAAACAATTCTATAAATTTAAAATAAAATTACTACCAAAAACAAATACCGTGTCTTGGATTAAATTTTTGACTTAATAGAATATAAATTATTTAATGAGAGGGAGAAAGGAACAGAATAAAATTTCTTACCTTCTATAAAAAAGACATCATCTTCACTACGATGTTTATTGAAACACAATTTACAATTGCAAAGACGTGGAATCAACCCAAATGCTCATCAATTCATGAGTAAATTAATAAAATGTGATATAAATATACCATGAAGTACTACTCAGCCATAAAAAATGAACTATTCCTTTTGCAACAATCTGGATGGAACTGGAGACCATTCTCCTAAGTGAAGTATGGCAAAAATGGGGGAAAAAAAACAACTGCCACATGGACTCATTATTAAATTGGAACAAACCAATCAGCACTCATGTGCATATATGAAAGTAAAAGTTAACAGAAATCATGCAGGTGGGAAACGGGAGGAGGGGATGGGTGAAATCATACGTAATGTGTACAGTGTACACTATCTGGATGATGGGCACACTTATAACTTTGACTCAAACAGTACAAAAGCAATCCAGGTAACCAAAACATTTGTACCCCCATAATCTTCTGAAATAAAAAATAAAATAAAATACAACACATCCTTCCTTACATTACCTTCCATTTTTAATATAATTTTATTCTTCTAGCGTGCTCTAATTATGACACGTGTTCAAAGTAAAATATGCATATTTCAACAGCTTTTAGTTATTAGAAGAATAAAAAATTAAATGTACTTAGGTAAGCAAAGGTAATAAAAATAAATTCTGACATATGGATTATCCAAATAATAAATCAGGGAGACATTTTGCATAAGAACTATTACATTCCTACAATACTAAAAGAATGGATAATAAATATTTTTAGAGAAACATGATTGTTAAGGAATAAAGATGGGTAAAATTTAACATAGAAGAATTAATTTCTCTTAATCATCTGAGTGCCCTAAAGATTTTACACAAAGGGCAACCCTAATTAAAAACATTTTAGGATTCTAAAAATTTTAATTAAAATTTGTATGTGGAGAAAAACTAAGTGCCTTTAAACATGTCTTTTCTGTTCATGAATATCTGAAGGGCAATTTAGTTTCCATGATTATGATCCATCGACATCTACTTAATCAAGCTGTTGTTTATCCGTGCTATTTGATGTCCGAGGGAGTCTTGTGAGTCTATTAGCCTTTTAAAGCTATTCTTTAAAGCAGGAAGTTATACTTTGCCAGGCTTTGAATATAACTAGTTTTCCAAAAACTTACGCTCATTTTTGGATGCAGAATTTGCTAAATTTGAATTATATTCAAGGAGGAAAGCATTTCTTTACCATTTCCGTAGGTTCATATGAGAAAAAAAATAGAATATTTTCCAAAGAAGTTACAGAAAGTAAAAATCAAAGTATTTTTAGCAAGCCTAACTAAAATTGATGACAAGATTATGTTTACTAATTATTTTTTGAGAATTTAATCTAAGAATTATTGAATAACAAATGAGGTCAGCTTAATTAATAGCAGAAGTGAATGTGAGAAGATTCAATTAACTAACATTTATTGACATTACATTACAAAGATTCAAAGACTTAAGAATACCCTGCCTTCAATGGGCTTACAGTTGAGTAGTAGAGGAATACATGTAAATAAATAATTATAATACATTATAATAAGTGAATTGATAGCACTACATGCAGAGAGCACAGAGGACAAAAATGATTCTCTCTCTGAACGGTTCAAGGTAGATTATACAAGACGAGGTGCAGTTGTAGTTGAGTTTTAATCAATGAACAGAAGTTTTCCAGGTAGAACAAGAAAGACTGCATTATTGACACAACAAAAAGATACCATCAGGAGATAGCATTAGTGGTAAGGGAGGCAGAGTGATTTCTCCTAATTGTTGGTAATACTAGATTAGAAAAATCTACTCCATATATGGTGGGGGATTATAGTGGGAAGAAAACAAGAGTCAGATCCCTAGATGCCATTTAAAGAACCTTAGACAAAGCCTAACAATGATAGAAGTAATTGAATGTATTAATGGACAAGTAACATGACAAGATATGTGTTGCATAGGAAAAATATGACTCAAGATAGTTTAGATCAATGTCTAATCTCCAGTAGTGCCAACAATATGCTATAAATCATTTTATGTTTTTTTGGCTTCATTAATTTATTTTTTTCTTTGTTTTCCTCTTTATCTGTAGTATTAGAAGTATTTTCTCAGTTACTTCAGTGTGCATAGCATTATACTATATCATGTCCTTTAATTTATTCTTTGTAAAGTGTTAAAACTTTATAAGATCGATGTCTAAAGATACTATGAGCTTCTCAGATACAAGTTCAAATTTCTTTGTGTTGTAATTTTATTATATTTAACTTTGCTTTGATACTGACAGTAGACTTGCATTTATACCATTTTCTCATAAAAATTAATCTATAAAATCATGTTTTGGTGGTTATTCTCAACATAAATTGCCTTTAGCATGGTTTTTGTTATGCAAATATGGCAAAAATAAATACATTCCCTATTTACTGAGACTAAGTTTAAGCCACAGTTTCTTTCATAAGCTACTTATTCTGTGTTTTTTGAGGGTCTAAATATTAAATTATGTGTGCATGTGGAAACAAAGAGATAAATTACTCATTCTGAAAGAGAAATTGTTTATTTATCCAAAAGTCTTTTCATTCAGCTTCCTCAGTTTTAAACTGCCATTTATGTTAAGTACCAATAATTCAATTCCATGACAAAACATAGACAAAACAGAATCCCAGTGACTGCCGTCTAAAAAAGCTTCTCAGCTATTTTATACATCATTCTTCAGAATAAAAAATCACAAGTGGTTTTTACAATACACTCTCTGAATGGCTGAGGTGATTCCCCTAGGGGTCAAACACAGAATGATATTTAGTAAATCAAAGGAAAGTATGTTTTAGTGGCTAATCTTTTCTAAAATCAAGTACAATAAAAAAGGAATAATAGGATGAACTGAAGTAAACAGAAATGGTAGGTGGGATTTGTGGTTATTTGAACTAGTAATTAGTTTTATTGCTCATATTCAAAGTAACTCCCTGTTTTGGTCATTCTCCTTTGAATATTTCTTTCCAGTTAACAATTTAGTGTAAACGTCAATTACTTAAACTGATGTTGATATTAAGATAATTTTATGGATTAAGCTCAGAAGATTGGACATGATTTTCCATTTTTGTTTTAGTAGAGCATATTTCATTTTTAAAACATTATAAATTTAATTTTTAAGATATTCTGAGGCCGGGTGTGGTGGCTCACACCTGCAATCCTAGCACTCTGGGAGGCCAAGGCAGGTGGATCGTTTGAGCTCAGGAGTTTGAGACCAGCCTGAGCAAGAGCGAGACCCCGTCTCTACTAAAAATAGAAAGAAATTAGCTGGACAACTAAAAATATATATATATAAAATTATCCGGATATGGTGGTGCATGCCTGTAGTCCCAGCTACTTGGGAGGCTGAGGCAGAAGGATTGTTTGAGCCCAGGAGTTTGAGGTTGCTGTGAGCTAATCTGATGCCATGGCACTCTAGCCTGGGCAGAGTGAGACTCTGTCTCAAAAAAAAAAAAAAGATATTCTGATGCTTTTACAGCCTCAATTTTCTATTTCTGGCTCAGTATTTTTTTTAATAAATGAGAAAAGCTGCTATAAAGTAAAATGTTTAAGGAAAGATTTTTAAAAACTGGGTATTAAATTATGATACATGAGAAAAGAATATTCCAGAGAGATGAACATTTCAAACTTGGAATGCTACTAAGAAAGTATCTTGAAAGATATAGTAATCAGAATTGACAGAATGACCTCAAATAGAACACCAAAAAACCGTAACATGTAAATCTACCAAATATTTGCCATAATCAGTAGTACTTAGATGACACATTTCAGAAATAATTTCTCTAAACTATACTGCAGTCTAGTATTGTTGTTTCCTCACACCACTGTGACATTAACTGCTCCACTACAAACCTCAGCTGAGTTTATAAAAAGCTAAAGCATGTTTTATTTTTACAGAAAATGAAAATTGATGGCTAGACAGATAAATAATGAAGAAAGTCTTTGTGAAGCAAGCAGTATATCCTGAAAAGAGCTGGAGAAAAATTTGTAAGCATTATATATTTTCAGGAATTTCCAAGGGCTTCAGACTATAGGGTATGATTCGTTAATCAAAAGGAGGTTAAGTATTAATACTATTCTCTCAGCAGTGAACAACAATGTATTGCTGTCTGCCTACTACTGACATAAATAGGAAGACCAAAGTGAATTGGATACAAATACTATACTCAAGAAGTTTACAATGTGTTAGAAATGATTTTATGTGTGCATATAGGTTTGTGTAAGTGTGTATTACAAAATAAAAAAGCAAGAGGAAGATGGTCCTGTGATATTGCATATTAGGCTTAACTAGTTCAATTAACTTTTCCAAGCACTTCAAGGCATCAAACTAATATGCTACAATATAATCAATAGATGACCAAGCCTATAATTACATTATGTGTGCTGTGGCAATTATGGTAGTTATATAGTTAAATTTCACTAGTCCATGAAGCTGTAATGGGCCAGATAACTTTTCTGTAGGCAGGATGTTTGGGCTAACTCAAAGTGTGAGCTATTTCGTTATGTGAATTATCACAGATTGCCAGCAAACCATTGGAAATGCATGCCTTTCAAACCAAAAATTGAGTAGCAAGAACATTTCTCCCCAGTCTGAGTAAGGATCAGGATAGATACCCTGAAGACTGCTTCTGCATTGAATGATAATAGGGCATCCACTACATAGAAACAGTCAAAAGCTTGAGAGAGCAGAGAATATCATCAAGGTAATGACCTACATCTTGAGGTTTCATAGTTCTTGAAGGCTCATAATCTATATAGATGGTAATAAAATACTTTGTTGAGGTTTCTTTTGAAAGTTTATAACAGATTTTATTGTTACTTCTGTATTACAGTTTATTCTTTTAAAATGTGTAACAAGGAAACATTCTAAAAATACCAGTGTGTCTAAGCTATGCCAAAGAAATCAAAGGAAAGGACATTTTCCTCAGGGACTGTTGTGTTAGCGGGAACTGAGCAATTTGATATAGTGGTGACGAAATTTTAAAAGTGTCAATGAGAGGGTGAATTGTATGAAGGCAGAACCAGAACCCATTTGTTCAGCTTCCATTCTTCATCAATAATTCTCCTTCTCTAGGTCTCCACTAAAAAGCTTTAGAAGTAAAAGGTAAGAAAAATGCTTGTTATTAATAATAGTGAGGAAACCAACTCCTTAGAGTCAGAGTATTAAATAAATTCTACATCCAGTGATGACTCTGCTGATTCTAATGTTGACTTACAATAATGAGCAATAATCATCTGTACATCTTGGGGTATTGTGATTTAGTCTTAAAAAATAAGAAAATGTCAAAAGGCTTCTCTTCTTCTGTTTGTACCCATTAGAACATAGGTCAGAATTTAGAGGGGGAGAATATGCACATAACCTCTCTCTCTACGTCCAAAAAGAATTATCTGACAGGATACAGAAAGTACAAAGAAGCATAAAAGGCTTACTTAGGACAAGTGAAATTTCATGTGTGTACATGGGCAAATTTTACCTTACTTTCATGCCTGCCAGTCTTGGTTATATTTCAAGAGGTAAAACTATTTTGTTATTTTAGGTTACTGACTGCAATGCTGGTTTTATTTACAGTGTTTCTATTGAGCATAAGCAAGGCAGCCGTCCTGATTATTTTATTTTGACAGAACAAATATGCGTGCTATGAAAATTTCTGGATTATGTCTGATATTAAAACACAGCCATGAAAATAGATATTTCTGATGAGACTTTTCAAACAATGACTGTCAAAGATTAGCCACCCACAAAGAAGATTTAGATTAAAGCTATAAAAAGCTTGTTTATGGAATTACTCACTGTTAGAAAGTGGAAAAGGAATTAAATCTGTAAACATAAGAGAAACAGGGTTGAAAGGATGGTGTGTGTGAAGATTTGCAGCATTACCAATGACCTAAGAATCATAAAATACAAACAAGTTACATGGAATTCATATGGATTATTGAATCAAAAATATGTTTACATTTAAGTTATGAAAATTTGAAAATAAAATATTCTCAGGTTAGAAAATGTAATTAGTATCTATGATGTATGAGACAAAATAAATGTATTTCATTCATATATTTAAACATTTATGAGAACTTACCATGTACTTGGCAGTATAATTGGTAAGGTGATACAGAAGTAAACCAATATTCATGGCAGTTACATTTAAAGCAGAGGAGGGAAACAAATAAAAATGGATTTTATTAAAAAGCAACACACAGGCAAAAGACTCTGGGAAGATGGAAGAATATGAAGCAACAGGAAACTGTCTACTTACCTAGACAAAAGTTACAGTAACACATTCTGTCTGATGTAATATTTTTGGAACTCTAGAGTCTAGTGAAGGCTGACATCTTTCAGGGGAAGACTTGGATGGCAAATTGTGATTAATTTTGGTAGCTTTCAGCTCTTAGCACAGTAGTAGCTACCCAACCCCCACTCCACAGCATCATGTCAAGCAGCTGTGCACATGTTCCTGGAGCAGCTAGAACACAGCTTGTGGGAGCCAGGGTTGGGAATAAAAGGCCTTGTCTTCCAAATACCATGAATCCGTGATCTGATCCCTGATTCTTTCTTCTGATCACAGAGGTAAACACATTGTTGCCAGCCCCTCCTCCTCTGGTTGAAGTGACTTCCAAGAGATTTAAAGGGCTGATGACCACCCCACCTTATTTTTCTCTTTTTCCTCTTTTAAGAACCACACATTGACTATCAGAATATACAAAAACAACTGCATATACAGAGGAAATTAAATTGCCATTGTAAATGACCAAGGGAAGGCACCAGCACAGAAATGACTTGAAAAGACCTTAAGTTTATACCCCAGTTTGGCCCTTGGCAGAAACAGCTTACAAAAAAACAAACACACACAAAAAATCACAAACAAATAAACAAAAACAAAAAAGCAGAAAACCCTGTAACATGCGAAGAATATGCTTTCCAGTCACCATATTTTTAAATTAAATGTCCAGTTTTCCATAAAAATTTAGAAAGGATAAAAAGAAGTAGGAAAGTATGGCCTATTTAAAGAAAAAAAAAATCAACAGAGAATGGCCCTGAAATTACCTTGTAACAGTTCTGCTAGACAAAGATTTTACAATATCTGTCCTAAAGATACTCAAAGTACTAAAGGAATACATGGAGAAAGTCAATAAAATGATATATGAACAAAATGAAAATATCAATAAATAGAAAGAAAACCTAAAGAGAAACAAAAGAGAAAAATTCTGGAGCTGAAAAGTATAAATGAAATCTCTCACTAGAGAGATTGAAAGTCTAATTTCTTCAGGCAAAATAAAGAATCAGAAAATTTGAAGATAAAACAATAGAAATCTTTAAGTCTGAGGAGCTGAAGGAAAAAAAAAGGAAGAAAAGTGAACAGAGCCTAAGAGACCTACAGGTCTCCATCAAGCAGAACATCATACATATTATGGAGTTGCAGAAGGAGAAGAGAGAAAGAAAGAGGTATAGAAAATATTTGAAGAAATAATGGCAAAAAAATCCTCAAATTTGATGAAAGACATAAATGTAAACATTCAAGAAACATCAATGAACTCCAAGTATGATGACCACAAAGAGAGCCCCACCTGGGGACATATTATAACCACACTGTTGAAAACCAAAGAAAAGAGAAAATTTTAAAATAAGTGAGAAAAATGTGACGGTTCTATACAAGAGATCCTCAGTAAGATTATCAGATTTCTCATCAGAAACTTTGGATACCAGAAAGCAATGGGCTGATATATTCAAAATGTTGAAAACACACAAAACAAAATTAAAGGAGAAATTAAGAAATTTCCAGATAAACAAAAACCTGAGGAAGTTTGTTGACCACTACACATGCTAAAGGGAGTCCTGAGGGTTGAAATGGAAGGACATATATGAAGAAATAAAGATCTCAGTAAAGATAAATACACAGAAAATTATAAAATCTAGTGTTACTGTAACAATGGTATGTAATTCCACTATAGGTTTCCCACGTTTTGAGAGACTAATATATTAAAAATATATATTATTAAAATACTATTAAAAAGCTAATATCATTCTAACTTTGGTTTGTAACTTCATATTTTATTTTCTACATAATTTAAAAGACTAGTGCATTAGAAATTATTAGTTTATGTTTTTGAACACACAATATATAAAGATGTAATTTTTGACATCAACAACTGAAAAGAGTAGGGACAGGACTCTTAAGTGAGCAGAGCTTTTGTATGTTATTGAAGTTAAGCTGGTATAAATTCAAATAAGAGTGTTATAACTTTAGAATGTTAAATATAATTTCCATGACAACAGCAAATAAAATAGCTGAAGAATAAACATAAAATGAGAAAGAAATTTAAATGTTTCACTGTTAAAAAATCAACTAAACGCTAAAGAAGACAGTAATAAAGGAAATGAGGAACAAAAACAGCTATAAAGCACATAAAAAACAAGTAGTAAAATGACAGAAGTCCCTCCTTATTAGTAATTATTTATATATAAATGGACTAAATTTGCAAATCAAAAGACAGAGATTGGCCAACTAGATTAAAAAAAGTGACTCAACTATAGGTTGTATATGACAGACTCACTTTAGATCTCAAGATACAAATAGGCTGAAAGGGAAAGGATATTTCATGCAAATAGTAATAAATAAAAAGAGAACAGAAGTGGTTATATTACTATCAGAAAAAAAATGGACTTTAAGACAAAAAACTTACAAGACATAAAGCATAAACAAGGATATTATGTTAATAAAAATTTTGAGACAACAAAGAGAAAAAACAGTTATAAACTTTTATGCATCCAATAATAGACCATCGAGATATATGAAGCAAAATTGACAAAATTGAAGGAAAAACAGATACTTTTACAATAATAGTTGGAAGCTTCAATATGCCACTACCAATAATGGATAGAACAATTGTAAAGAAGTAAGGAAATAGAGGACTGAAACAGCACGATAAATTAATTAGATCTAAGATATATACAGAATACTCTATGACAGCATATATATTCTTCACAAGTACACATGGTATATTTCCAGGATAGATCATATGTTAGGAAACAAATTATGTCTCAATATATTTAAAAAGACAGATATGATACAAGATATCTTAGTACAAGATGACATTACATATCAATAAAAGAAGGGAAAAACTGAAAATTCACAAATTTGTGGAAATTAAACTACACACTCTTAAACAACCAATCACTCAAAGAACAAATCACAAATGAAATTAGAAAATACTTAGAGATAAATGTAAACAAAGACATCACATACAGAAACTTATGGAACATAATGAAAACACTGCTAAAGGGGAAATTTATAATCATAAATGCTTATAGTAAAAAATCAAGAAAGATTTCAAAGCAAAATCCTAACTTTATGACTTACAGAACTAGGGAAAAAAACTAGTGGAAGGAAGGAAATAATAAAGATTAGATCAGGACAAACAAAATAGGGAAGATAAAAACAACAAAGAAAATAAATTAAACGAAAAGTTGGTTCTTCAAAAAGATCAAGAAAATGGACAAACCTTTAGTTATATGTATTAAGAAAAAAGGAGAGAAGACTCAAATTACTAAAATCAGAAAGGAAATTACGAACATTATTATTAATTGAGTCTACAGAAATAAAAGAAATTATAAGAGAGTACTCTGAGCAATTGTAAGCTGACAAATTGGATAACCCAGAT
Source organism: Propithecus coquereli (assembly GCF_000956105.1). Lineage (NCBI taxonomy): Eukaryota > Metazoa > Chordata > Mammalia > Primates > Indriidae > Propithecus > Propithecus coquereli. The sequence continues at coordinate 541,622 of NW_012151619.1, read as the reverse complement.
GAAACAGACACAAAAATATACCAAGACTAAACCATGAAGAAACAGAAATATGAACAGACCAATAAATAGTGTGGAGATTAAATCAGTATTCAAATGTCTCTCGACAAAGAAAAGCCTCAGATCTTATAGCTTCAGCAATGAATTCCATCAAATTTTTAAAGAACTAACACTGATATTTCTCAAACTTCCAAAAGTTTGAGAAGGAGGGAACAGTCTCTAACATTCTATGAAGCCAGGCATTACTCTGATACCAAAGCCAGGCAAAGATACTACAAGAAAACTAAAACTCAATATCCTTATGACATGTGGTACCAAAGTAAAAGATATATAAACCAATGGCATAAAATAAAGAGGCATTAAATATACCCTCATATATATTGTCCAGTGATTTTCAACAAAGGTGCCAAGACCATGCAAGGGAGAGAAAAACAGCATTTTTAACAAACGGCAGTCAGAAAACTACATATCCATATGCAAAAGAATAAAGTTACCTAACACCATATAAAAATTAACTCAAAACAAATCCATGGTCTAAACTTAGGACCTATCAAATTAAAAGCCTTAGAGAAAGGGCAAAACCTTCACAACATTGGATTTGGCAATAATTTCTTGGATATGAAACCCAAGGCATAGGAAACCAAAAAAGTAGACAATTTAGACTTCATAAAAAAAATTAACAGTTGTACAACAAAGAGATTATCAACGACTAAAAATGCAATACAATGAAAGGGAGAAAATAATTGCAAGTCATATATCTGATAAAACATGCAGAGAACTCATAAAACTCAACAAAACAATAAACCTGATTATAAAAATGTTCAGTCTTGAATAGATATTTCTCCAAAAAAAAAAAATATACAAACGGCCAATAAGCACATGAAAAGATGCTCAACATCACTAATCAGGAGCAAAATGCAAACCACAACTGCAGTGAGATACCACCTCACACCCATAAGGATGGCTACTATCAAAAAAGAAACAAAGTAACAGGTGTTGAGGCTGTGGATAAATTGGAACTCTGGTGCACTGTTGGTGGGAATCTAAGATGGTATAGCCACAGTGAAAAACAGTGTGGCTTTCCTCAAAAAAATTAAAAACAGAATTATTGTATGATTGAGTGATAAAATTTTCTATACTCAAAATTATTGTAATGTTTCAGAGAGATATTTGTACACCCATGTTCATAGTGGCAGTATTCACAATAATGAAAACATGGAAGCAACACAAGTGTTCATTGACAAATGAATGATAAACAAAATGTGATTTACACATACAATGGAATATTATTTAGCTTTAAAAATGAAGAAAATCCTGCCATATGTGACAACCTTGAGGATATTACGTTAATTGTAGTAAGGCAGTCACAAAATGAATAGTACTTCATGATTCCACTTATATGAAATTCTTAGGTCAAAATTACAGAAACAGAAAGTAGAATGGGGGTTGCCAGGGGCTGGTGGGACTGGAAATGTGGAGTTTTGAATGGGTATAAAGTTTCAGTTTTACAAGATGAACAGTTCTGGAGATGAATGGCGTTTATGGTTGTACAAAAATATGAATGTACTTAATACCACTGAACTGTCTACTTAAAAATGGTTAAGATAGTAAATTTTATGTTGTATGTATTTTACCACAAAAAAATAGGAAAAAAGGCAATAAACAATCATGGGTCAAAGATGATGTGACAGATTGTATTTTCCAAACATATCTACAACAATATCTCCCATCTGGCATTTCTTTTTAAAATGTAACTTTGCAACTTTTTCCATTATCCAAAGGTGAGGTCTATTTTCCCATTCCTTGAATCTTGGCAGTTTGTGACTATAGCTAAGTAACATTGTGACATCCAAGGCTAAGTTATTAAGACTGATATGGTTTCTGTCTGCTACTCTGGGACACTTGACCTTAGAGTTTTGAACCAGCATAAACCTGGATGCATTTAATTTATTTTTCGTGACTAATTGTTCCAGCTAGGACTTTCACTGTGGTGTTGAAAAGAAGTGGCAGGAGTGAGAATCCTTGCCTTGTTCCTCATCTTAGAGCAAAAGCTTTCAGTTTTGCACCTGGCACATATAGTTTTGCTCAGTGATTATGGTATATACTTAATATAATCCTCAGAAACAAAGTTGATTGGTTAAAAAATATGTGCACACATAACGTTTCTTCTAGCCCTATACAGAAACTTTTTTCTTTCCCTTTGGGTGACATTTAAAGTCATTTCCATGGGTAATCAAGGTCATAGAGAAAAGCCCCTGTTGTCAATTTTGAATGATTCTGGAACAAATTTTACCCAGCTATCATGAATAACTCTTAAATTGATTACAGATGTTTATAGCCCTAAAATATTGTTGAATAAGCAAAAGTAAATGGTTAACCTGAGATTCAAATTACTTTTACCAGTAATAGTAGTAAATTTATAAAGTATGACAATTGATAGAAATTTGCCTTATATATGCATAAATATTTGATGAAGAAGGAACTAAGGTCTCCTGCTTATAAAGCCTCTATAATACCTGAAATCCAGCACTACTTTACGAAGTAACGTGCCTTGAAATGTTACAGTAAATTTATCACAGAAAATTTGCCTTGGCAAAACTTCTGTTGGAAAATCAACGACCCAGTTTTATTCTTAGTTCATGTTTTATTGGACACTTTATTGCACATAAGAATATAGTTTCAATTTTTTAAGGTATGTCATCTCACTAACTTTCTCTTTTCCAAGTAAGGTTGTTGAAGGAGAAGTTGGAAGTCATTTTTTTAATACTCTGTAGTTTATATAACCTTGTTTAGTATCATTATATTTTTCTCCAATAAAGGAATAGTTGCATGGGTAAAATTTGCACTCTCTATTCTCCTACTCTTAATCTATAAATGAATTAGTAGTGGTCATTTATCATTTTTCAAACGTATTTTTAAACATTATATTTCTGTCTTTACTTATTTAAATCTATCTTTAACATCTGTGTTTTCATTAATCTGACTTGAGTCTGAATCAAAACATTCACATAAGGATTACACTTTTGTTTTTTCACTTTTTAAAGCTTAAAAGTTCAATGTTTGGCAAAACAATTACCACTTAACAAATAAGTTCAAGGTTATTATTTTAGGACAAGGTATTTTTTTTTTTTTTTTTAGATAGTCAGTAGCTAAAATAACTGAGTTTTAACAAGAACCCACTTGGATGTTACTCTGGATGAGTGACATGCCATAAGGCTTGTTTTGTGAACAGCAACACTCATGAGCACCTTAGTGGAGAACTGAATTCTACTATTTGAAAGTAAACAATGCGAGCAAACCAGATTGGTATCATACACCTTATGAGTATAATGTTGCCATTGGAAAGCGTTTGTATGTTATTCCAGGAAACATTCACCAAGATAATATGTGGCGGCACAGTTCAAAATGCAAATCTGGTGTGTTCACGAGCCAGGTAAGTTTCATGATTTCCATCCCATTACATTGAATCCTTTCCAAACCTACTGATTACTTTTTTTATTGGCCTTGAGCAGGAAACATAATGTTATGTTACTATTTACTAAAAATTAGTTTTAAATGGCTTAAAAAGCCAGAATACGTAGTAGGATGACACGGGACAACTATGTATTTTGGCACAGGCACAGCTCCATGGGGTGCTGTTGATGAAAGATTTTGCAGACAGCAGTAACAATTCACCTGTTTTTCTTGTACCAGCATGATGGATGCAAAGTTCATCTGTCATTGACCAGAGGTGTCATTTTTCTTTTTCTTTTGCAAACTTTCATGAACTTGGTGCACTGGATCACTTGTCACTGTGTGTGATCATTTGAGTAAACTAGGGACGTTTTTTGGAAAGTAAATCTTTGTAAACTGTCAGGGTCTTTCCCCTTCTTGTTACCTTGAAAGTCTGCATGGTAACATTCTATAGATTTGTGGCAGGTCATTTTAGTAATGACAGCTTAAACATTTTCTGTGTTAACCTAGTTCAAAACTCCCCAATTTTTTTTCTCATCAAAGACAAATGAGTCCAGAACAAAAAATAGTTGTACCCGTATACACACTGAATACCTGCTTTTAAGCAAATTAAACAATGAGAAACACAGAAAAAGAGATCTTCTGAATCTAGTTTCAGAGGACATTTTGCCTGATGAGACTATTTCAGTTGAATGACAGACTGCATCCTAATTCACACACTGCAATGCTACTTTCTTTTATGCAAAGTCAGGAAATGGCATATAATGGTGCCACCTGAAAGACACACTCCCTGTCTCTACCTAAAGTCCACACTATCTGTATTAAGTAATCTTCCATTGTTTACATTAGCTCGGTAATGAGTAGTTTCTAATTTATCAAGAATAGCTGTCTGCCTTTCTTTGCAAAAAAATTGTGTGAAATATTGCACGGATCACATCAATGAATTAAACCTGATATGCTTAGATGATTTAATTTTAGTTACACTTTTTATTTTAGAAAAAGGAAGAAACAATACCTACACTTCTTGATATTACAGTGATACTCTAAAGCAAGATAAAGAAAACTACTATATCAAAAATGATGCAGATAGACTAAAGCAACTAATATTATCAGAGCAATAAAAATTGTATGCACAGTATGTGCATTCCAATTATTTAATTAAAGTTCATTAAGATTAATTTATTAAAATATTTGTACCAATTCAATGTTAAGGGACCTAAACTTTCTGTGAAAAAAGCAAAGCCAAAAAGAAAAAAAGAAATACACATATAAAATAACTATAGAGTCTTACTGCAGTTTGGGGAATATTTTCTCTCTCATGTCTTTTTTTTTCTATTTTGTAATTATTTTTATTATTTACAGAAGATGCCAAGTGGTATTATATAACTAAGACTTTAACGTATTTATTTTGTGAAATAGAAGGCGGCAAAGAAGAGACTTATCAGACACACATAAGTCTCTTCTTTGCCTTGACCAAAAAGGAACTAACTTTAAGGTGACAGCTTAGTTTCTTTTCCACTCATTTTCAGTCATCCCCTTTTTCAATACTCTTAGATTGTACACTTTATTTTCATTCCATTCTTTTAAGTGAAGACCTATATATAAAGGAGTTAAGTAAGCAATTGTTTGACCCTGAGGAGTCTGGAGATTTACAGCACCAATCATTATAGCAAATAAATGTTACTGAAACAATAACTTTAATTATGATTTTCAAACTTATAATATCAATGATAGCATGAATATATTAAATGTTATTTATAGCATGACTACAGTTAAAAAACAAAACATTTACTAGTGAGGTATTATTGTGTATTCATGTTACAATGAATACACATTTTTGGGCTTCATGCAAAATATCAACAATAGAAAAATATCCAAAATGAGAAAAAAAAGAACAAAAAACCCTTGTTCATGCTGCTCAACAAAAATTATGTATTTGACTCTGATTTTTCCTGCCATCTGGTGGCAAGATCAAAACTCAGGCAATACATATTAATCAGATGAACGCACTCTAATTTTAAATATTTTTACCATTGTCAAAAGTACATTCAAATTAATTTTATATGATCCTAGTAATGGATTTCATAAGTGTAGTAATTTCATGTACAATACCAAACTAAACCCAGTTGTTTTCATTATATTAACAAGTAGAACCTAAAGGATTAACATAATCTTTAAAACTATAATATAAATACTAAAATACAGTAAATATAGATAAATAACAATTGACTATATAGTTGGTATCATATTTGTATGTCAATAGTTCTTCTCGTTTTGCCACATTGAATATTTATTATAAATTTAGTGGTTGGTATTGTACTGTTTGAATTATTTCTATTAGAGTTAAATTTGATTAAAATGTGGAAAGTTTTTTAAGAAGAGTATGACAGAAATATGAAAACTTTCATTCTTAAATTTTTATGAAGTAGAGGGGTAGAGGTGAATCTCTCTTTCTGAAAATGTTTAAGAATTAAATAGGCAGTTTAAGATAAAAATAAATGTAGTTCATATAAACATTGTATAGGGTAAATGCTTTCAGTACATTTTTTTTTCAAATAAGACTACAACATTTATTGTATAGTGTTTTTTCTCTTTAATATTTTCCATCTAATTGAACACAAATATTTGACAGGCTATGTCATAAACTAATATTTCTAAATGTTCCATATATGTTTAATTAGTAAATATATTTTGCAATCTCTTTATAACAACTAAAAAGGTACAGAATAATGTCATATATTACATGTTAATTTCAGTGAGGTGAGGTGAGTTAATGATAGCAACAGTTAGCAAACTTAATTCTTTATTTGAGAACATTTTTTTCTTTTGCAGAATGGTAATTTCTAAAATTTCAATGTGAATAATCCTTACAATTTGCTCTGAAGCTTCATATCAAATACATTTGTGTATAAAAATAGTCTTAGGTTTTTAAAGTTCAGAACTAAGAAGAATTTTCTTAAATTTATAACTATAAATAACATTAAAAACTTACGAGATATTTTTCTAAATTTCAAGAAGAAAACGTCTATTCCATTTTGTATATGGGAGAGGGAAGGGTTAGAAAAAAAATTTAACCAATGTAATAATCAAAGTATACTCCGACTTTCATACTAATGAATATTCTTTCTTACCTAGTTGGCGATAGGCAATAGCTGAAATAGCTTGTGAGACAGCTGAATAGCTGATTCATGCAGGTCATATGGATACATGTTCTGTCTACATAGCATCAACTGAAATGGAAATTTGGCAGCTACCCAATTTATGTGATCCTTGACAATTCAGGCTTTAAAGTAGATTTAACACTTGTGAAAGAGAGGCCTAAATGTAAGGATGTTTGGGATGATATTCTAAAATTATTTCATGCACTTCACAGCTAGTTAAGTTCTCCTATGGGAAAAATATTTAAAATGTAGAAAATATTCCCTTTTCTTTTTTCTAATCCTCTATGCTTATAAAGATATGCCTATAAAATAAATTAGATATTCAAACATCCAGAATTTTTAAATCAGGTCAATTTTGGGACTGGGAGATGGATAAAGTCTTAATATGATAAAATCAATTATTCCATTTTGAAGGCCCAAAGAAAAATCTAGTTTACAGTACTCTTGGAATCCTAAATTAGCACTGGAGTCATTCATCAAATTGTTTTTTGCATTTGTATGTCAGATACTCTGATTAAGTATATGAATAAAAAAGGACCATCAGCTCTTAACCATTTAACTTTGAATGGACTACATATGAAATGATAAAATTCTATCATGGAAAGCTAAGAGTCTAACATTAACCAAATAGAAAGATGGAAATTTTGCAAATATTTATTGTTTAATAATTATTAATATATTGATTTAGGTAACTGCATAGTTACATATGTTATAGTAAAGCCTTTAGAAATAACTTAAATGAGTAAATTGTTCAATTAAAAAAGAAACCTGTTTTTTTTTAATCAACCTTACAAAGAACCATGGTATATTCTACATTATTTACATTTAATATTTATAATGCTGCTTCAGTGCTTCACACGTGCACATAAACAAACATATAACCAAACAGATCTCCATTCATAGAATATGATAAAAAGATGTATATAATCTTTAAGCAATTTTGTAAGTTAAATCTTCTTATATCATTATGATGATTAAAAAAAAAACAAAAAAAAAACTGAGGCTTAGGGACCCTGACATTAGTAAGCTAATAAATGAAAAAGCCAGGACACTGCAGTTCAAGTCTTCAGATAGCAAGCCTACTGCTTTGTGTGCCTCCCCACCCACACACACACATTTTGGTATCAAAGATAAGTGGACGCCAAGCTCAGATATACCAATGGCATACCTGGTACCATTGGAAAGAATCAGATGATAGTGCCACTGCTAGTGTGGAATGCAGTGTCAGGAAGGGTGGAGAATAGGAAAAATTGAAATTTTCTAGTTTCTCCTGAGTCAGTTATTCCTCAAGTACAGAATATACTCTTGTTCATATGTACAAATGCTTTCCATATTTTGTAGGTATGTATGACAATTTTATAAATTACAGTTTGCAGCTCCTCTGCTTTATCATGGATAATCAAGATCCAAGTGTAGAGCCAACTCTAGGAAAGTTACTGATACTAGTTAAAGGACTTCAGTAAGTAGTTAAAGGTTTGATATTTAGAAGAAGAAGATTTAACTTGTTATTTCTTTTTAGTAACAGTGAAAAAACAAAAATAGTACTTATTTTATAAAGTTTCAGGTGATTTGAATTCATAAGAACTTTGAAGTGAATTAAATTTTTTGCTTAATAAATCTTTTGAAAGTGGAGCTAAAAAATATTTTGTTTAGATGAAACATTTCTGCCAGAGAACAAAACATAATCTCAAATGTTCCTATTTAATCAACTAATTAAGTTCACACTTACTAAATGTAAGTTGATGTAATTAACCTCCGAATACCCATTCGAGGCATTCTGACTTGAGAATACAAATATATTGAACTATAAATAAGGGAAAATACATTTTTAAGTAATTCTTGTTTTCTCCTCAAATATATTGAGCATTCATTGGAGAAAAACACAATTATTGGGCAAAAAACTTCACTTTTATTATTAGCTTATTAACTTAGCTTATTAACTTATTATCAGCTATGGGAAAGATATAGATAAATATATCACACATTAGCTACTGTATGAGAAGTTAACAGATAGGTAAACAAATAAACATATTAACTGATATAAATGAAATGAAGAGAATCACATTGGTGGATGACCAGTGTCTAAGTATATTTGACTTCTAGTCCTAGTACTTCTGCTGACCCATTACGAAACCGTAGGTAAGACTTTATATTTGTAACCTGTTTCCTCAATCATGTTGATGTTACATTAAATTCTATGTTGGGAATGACATAATTCAAATTTTATGAATAATTATTCATCTTCTAATCACAGAAGCATTACATGCACAGGAAAATTCTGAGTTTGTGATATGAAAAGGCAATGCCTCATGTTTATGTCAAGCGAATGAGTTTCCTTCCATTGCCTTTTGGTAAAAAGAGCACATCTTAACTTTTCATTTAATATGTACACTAGCTTTTATTTGTGTATCTATTTAAAGAGAAGAAATTCATCTTCAAAAACCTCTTTATTTAACTCTAAGTATTATTCAACATATTGTCGCTGTTAATTCAGAGAAAGAAGTTACCAATTTTAACTTTTTTTGCCATGTAAGTCATAGGAATAAATACAGAGGAGACATATTTTACTTTTTAATTTTATTGTATTTTCTAATATACTCTAACAATTATTTATTTTTCAACTTACATACTTTGACTACCTGGATGCCAAAAATTCTTACTTTTTGCCTTCCCTTTGTTTGCAGAAAGATCCCCTAGTCTGATGATAGCTTTGTTACAAGAATCCTCCCATCCTCTGCCTGGTCATCCCGGAAGTTACTTTTTAAAAAATTGATATACAACAGTTATACATATTTTTGGTGTATATGTAATATTTTAAAACATTTATACAATGTGTAATGATCAAACCAGAGTAATTGGAATATCCATCACCTCAAACATTTATCTTTTCTTTATGTTGAGGACATTCCGATTTTTCTCTTCTAGATATTTTGAAATATGCAACAAATTATTGTTAATGATAATTTCCCTACCATACTATTAAATAAAACTTAGTCCTTCTATTCTAACTGATTTTTTGTACCCACTAACTAAATTTTCTTCATTCTCTTCTCCTCCCTACCCTTCCCAGCCTCTCAAAACTACTTTTTACCTTGACATCTCTCAGCTCTCATGAAAATTCTTTTGAGTCTATAGCACCAACTCTATCACCCTCCCAGCCGTTTTTTAAATTTTACATATATATAATATTGTCCTTACTCCCTATAAATATCCTCTAAGAATCCATTATTTTCCAACATGTGACTCATTGTTACATTGCAAAAAGTTGTTGTGGTATCAGCAAAAAAATAGGCCACGTAAGATAATAAATGAGTTGCAGTTAAAAATACAGTCATATTTCTAAACACTTGGTCTCAAGGATTGAAAAAGAGAAAGTGTAGCTACTGAAATATTAAGTGCAAGAAAGATTCACACTAGATTTATTGATACAAATGAAATTCTCCACAGAATGTTGACTATTGCACTTTTATTTGTGTTTTATTTCTTTATTATAAAGCTAAAACAGTAATGATGAGGTGCAACTCTTTAAAATTCTCTCTAAAAACTCAACATTTTCTTTTCAAACAAAAACTTCAGTAATCTTTTTAGTAAGTGGATAATAAATATTATCAACCTTAGAGATGAAAGCAATGACATATGATTCAAGTCAATAGTGTGAGGAAAATCAATACCAGCAGAGGAACAGGAAAAAAAAATACGTTCCAAACAATGAATATCCTTCAGATTTCCTGGACACCATGAAAAACAATCTTTGCATTCAAAAATCACAGGTTTTGATTTCCTCAGATAACTTTAATAATCTTAAGGAAATAAAATTTTCTCCAAATTAATTTTGATTCAATAAACAACTTAATCTTTATTGCATATAACTTTTCAGAGGCATTAGTTTTCTTTTTAATTTTTATTTCAGCATATTATGGGGGTACAAATGTTTAGGTTACATATATTGCATTTGCCCCGCCCAAGTCAGAGATTCAAGCATGTCCATCCCCCAGACGGTGCACACCGCACCCATTAGGTGTGAATATATCCATCCTCTCCTCCTCCCCTCCCACCTGCCCAACAGCTGATGAATGTTCCTACTATATGTGCATTTAAGTCTTGATCAATTAATACCAATTTGATGGTGACTACATGTGGTGTTTGTTTTTCTGTTCTTGTAATACTTCACTTAGTAGAATGGGTTCCAGCTCTATCCAGGATAATAGAAGAGGTGCTAGATCACCATTGTTTCTTGTGGCTGAGTAGTACTCCATAGTATACATATACATTTTATCAAATCAATTTGACAATTGATTTTCTAATTTTCTAAAATGTTAAAAATACTTGATGTAGAATTTTTAAAGCCAATTTAAAGAAATTGTTATAATCCCAGATACAGTCTTTTGCTGAACTTTCTAATCCTTTAAATAGAAAGACAACCAAAGCAATGGGATAAAAGTTTGGCTCTGTTTTCTTAACATATTCAGAAACTAGTAACACAGTGCTCATCTTTGTGCCAAAACGTATGTTTTGGGGCATTTTCCAAAAATGTAATGAAGCACAAGAAGCTATAATTTGCTAATCAATCCTCAGGAGAAAAGGTGAGAAAGAAGAAGAATAATAGTAATAATCATTTTGGAAGATATTTTTACAAGTTGCAGGCTATTATGCATCTACTTTTCTACCAACCAGCCATGAAAAAAAGAACATAAATTCTTTTACTACTGAAATGCTGCCATTTGTTAAAATTGAAGTAAATGATTATTCACAGTGTGAAGGTATCATAGCCTTTGCACAGTTTCCAGTCCACTGGTTGGCCATAACTTGGAAAACAGTAATTTGAATTATGTTTTCCCATTTGATCAGTGTTTTGCAGTTTATCCAAAGCTTAATTATATGCTATCAAATTTAAGATGCACAAAGTTCTGTGGATGATCAGGAATTATCTTTCTCCATTCAACAATAAGGAAGCTGAGGCACAAAAAGGAAATACATGTAGGAAGCAGAGGAGCCAGGCCTTCAGCTTCTGGGTCAGGTGTTATTTTGTGACTCCTTGCAACTAGCACCTAAGTATACCAAAGCGCAAAATTGAGCCACATAGCTTCATTAAAATGCCTACACTCTCACACACACAGATTGCCTTGCATGTCAAACCAAGAGAATTCCCAAGGCATGCAGTTGAAAAGCAGGCTTATTTATTCTGATATTTCAAAATACTGTGCTTTCTTTAAAATTATTTAACATCCCCCCAAAAAATTTAAAATTCACAGAGTGTATGCCATTTTGCTTATTTAAGAAAGTGTGATGTCCTTCAAATATACTTCATTCCAAATGCCATGTAATAGACATGATGCTCTATACATAGAATGTGAAATGAATTGCAGATTCAATATGTTGATAAATGTTCTTAGTGAGCAGTCTGCAGCTGTCTTATGTTTCAGTCATTTACATCCTTAAATTTTGTTCTTACATTCAATGTGTTTAAACATTCAAACAGAGCAAAATTTCAAGAATCTCCACTAAATATCCTTCTGTGTCCCTGTAGGAGTGACATAATACCAGAGAATAAAAAAGACAGGTTGTAACTTTTTCAAAATTATGATTTTGCCCCTTGCAAAGAGCATATTTTTGGTGGGTAATTTTCCATCATGAATATGTATTTTCGGTGCATAAATACTTGGAAAGCTCCCCCACTTTTTTTTTTTTTTTTACAGCTGTCTTCTTTTAAATAAGACAAACTTTGGATGCATAATTTCAGATACTTATGCATGAAGAGGTAATATTTTGTGCATTATAATCAAGCACAGGCCATGAACGAACAATAGAACTATCTGCCATCCCCACCTTCCTTTAAAGCATGCACAAATCTTTTGGGACCTAAACAAACAGTGACATTCAAACAAGGGTTAAATTCACTTTAGAATACCTAATCTATTACTTATCAGCTAGTTCAAATACCATTAGCGTAGATTGGATTCATATCGAAGAAAACTAGACCACATGGAGGAAATAAATCCATTTCATGTTTATGTAAAACAAATTTATGACTTATTCTGTGCTTCCTTGACTCTTATTTCTCATTTAATTCCACATTTTTCAATTCTTTTATAATTTATGAGTTTACCTTCTTGGACAAAAGGACCAATGTTTCAATAGCAAAATTTGGATGTTTTAGAAATATTTTAATGTCTAGCAATAATATTAAAATGATGGATATTTAATCTTTTGGACATTTCTTTTGATACTGAACTATCTCAAAGTATCCTGTTAGTTTTTTCAAAGCATTAATGATAGTAAATATATCTTAATCTTGCCTCTCTCTCCATGAATATAGAATGTCTCACACATGACTAGCACCTTACAATTTATAAAGCATTTTCCTATGTAGCATTAAGCATTGACATGTTATATATTGAATTATCTTTTTTCTCACAAAAATATGCCTTATTACCGTAGCATTCTGAGGAATTAACAAAAGACGTATGGCCTGCTTTTCGGCTTATATTACATTTTCAGGATATCGTTGCTGCCATATTTTATAGTGCAGCATATAATTCAGGGAGTTCATATTAATCAAACAACAAGAAATGACAAAATTTTACATATAGCAACTGTGACTTCTGGAATCTTCCCAAAAAATTTTATTTAAAGAAGCCAACTTATCCCTGAAAAAATGCGAGGAACTAATTTTCTATGATCACTAATACTGACACTAGCTCCACAGGATCGTAAAATAGCCTTATTTTTTAAATTAGAATAGCTATGGTCTGTACTTTGGTGGGTTTTCTTTAAATCACATTTATTCTTCCTCACAGTATGGCATTGTTAGTCATATTCCTAAGAACTTTATTTTGAGTTATTCTCTAACAACAAATACCTATTCTAAAGAAGAAACAAGGAACCATGCATGGATGCCTACTCTGCTGTAGTAGAAAAGTTTACTTTTATAGGGTGGACTCACAGTAAAAGGGACAAGAAGGGTCTAGTGAAAAAAAAGGTCAGGAAAAAGTATGTATGTGTGTGTGTGTGTGCGTGCGTGTGTGTGTGCGAGCACTTGTGGACTTCAAAAAGTTCATGGATAATGCATATTATGAAAAAATATGCATGGATTTCAAAATTGTTTTGCATCAAAATAAACTCATACTCATTTGTTATGACATGTCTGAAAAGGTTCCAGTTCAAAGAGTTAGGAAGGATAAGACATCGATTTGAAAATTGTCCCTATCAGAGCAACACGAATTCTGCTAAAATTGAAACAAGAACAAACATCAAATTTATGGCGAAGCTTCACTGAAAGAATGGTGAAATCACTGATGCTTTACAAAAAGTTGATGGGGACAATGCTCCAAAGAAATCATCAGTTTACAAATGGATAACTTGTTTTAAGAAGGGACAAGATGATGTTGAAAATGAAGTCTGCAGCAGCAGACCATCCTTATCAATTTACAAGGAAAAAAATTAATCTTGTTCATACTCTAATTGAAGAGGAACTACAATTAACAGCATAAATAATAGCCAACACCATAGACATCTCAACTGGTTCAGTTTACACAATTCTGATTGAAGAAGTTGAGCAATCTTTCCACTTGATACATACCAAAACTGCTGCACCCAAAACAGCAGTAGACAACAGCATAGTTTTCAATGGAAATTTTAAACAAGTGGGATCAAGATCCTAAAACATTTCTTCAACGAGTGATAACAGAAGATGAAACATGGCTTTACCAGTATGATCCTGAAGACAAAGCACAAAGCAATGGCTACCAAGAGATAAAAGTGGTCCAGTCAAAGTAAAAGAAGACCAGTGAAGAGTAAAATCATGGCAACTCGTTTTCTTAAGATTCTCACAGCATTTTGCTTGTTGACTTTCTAAAGGGCTAAAGAAATACCACCTGCTTATTATGAGAAAGTTCTTGAGAAAGTTGCCCAAAACTTTAGGAGAAAAATACCTAGAAAAGCTTCACCAGAAGCCTTCTCCACCATGGCAATGCTCTTACTCATTCCTCTTATCAAACAAAGGCAATTTTGCTAGTGTGTCAACGAGAACTCATTAGGGATCCCCTTTACAGTCCTGAATTGGCTCCTTCTCATTTCTTTTTGTTTTCTAATCTTAAAAAACTGTAAAGGGCACTCATTTTTCTTCAGTTAATAACATAAAAAAGACTGAATTGACATAGTTAAATTCCCAGGACCTTCAGTTCTTTAGGGGTGGACTACATGGCTGGTATCACTGCTTACAAAAGTGTCTTGACTTTGATGGAGTTTATGTTCAAAAACAAAGTTCATATTTTTAATTTTTATCTTTTAATTCCATTTTCCACAAACTTTTTGAAATCCTCTCATATGTGTTTGTTTATATATATATATAAACTATATATAATTCCTTCCTTCCTTTCTTCCTTTCTTCCTTCCTTTCTTCCTTTCTTCCTTTATTTTGTTCCTTCCTCCCTCCCTTCCTTTGTGTTCTCATAAAATATTGCACTGAGATAAATGTATTAATAACATATAATATAATTACATATCCATTTCCTCTATAGATTATATGTGTGACTCTTATTCTTCCAGGGCATGTCAGTATCTAATATATAGTGAGCACTCAGCATTAATGGATAAAAAAAGAACAGATTAATTAATTAATGATAGGTCTTGGTCATGGCTAATGATCTAGAAACTTTAATAACCTTTTGTTGTAATTTTCCATTGATATATTTATATTCCTAGTTTTCTTAACCTTGAAACTTAACAGAAAAATGGAACTCAAATTTCTTTTGAGCTAAGGAGAGACAGAAATTAACACAAATAACAGTTTCACTTATTGAACTCTCAATTTTACAAGAACTCTGACAATAAAGTAATGCTATTCATACTTTTCAATTTAAACATGGTTGAAATGTCATGTGCCTGAGTTTATACCACAAGTGAGTAGCAGAACACAGAGTGGAACTCAAATCTTTCTCTCCAAAATTGTGTACTAAAGTTATAATGATGTGAAGATAGAAAAAAAAAGCCCTGACACCTGCAGCCACTGTTTAGATAGCCTCACGGAGCAGTCACTGCCACTGCCACAGGGAGACCTGGGGCAGAGCAATCTCCACCTTTGTGGAAAGGGATTCACCCAATCCCCTGCCAGAGCTGGGACAACACACCACTTCACAAGATTCCCTAGCACTGGTGTGGACTGTGACAACCAGCGCCATCTAGGGACTAGATGAGAGTTCCCAGCAAAGGAAAACAGGAGCACTGCAAACCTATCTGCCCTTAACTGAGAGAAGAATTTTAAGATGAGAAGAAACCAACAAAATAACTCTGGCAACATGAAGAAACAAGCTAATTCAGCAACCCCAAAGGTTCACAATAGACCTACAGCAACAGACCCCAATCATAAGGAAATTTTTGAAATATCGGAAATGGACTTCAGAATATGAATGGCAAATAAGATGAATGGGATTGAAGAGAAGCTAAAAAAATATTTCAAGACATGAATGAAAAAAATATGATAAAGTTGCTAAAGAGATAGACAACATAAGAAAGGATATAATAGAACTTAAAGAAATAAAAGAGTCACTTAGGGAGCTTCAAAATACAGCAGAAAGCTTCAACAACAAGCTAGACCAAGCAGAAGAAAGAATTTCAGAGCTTGAAGACAAGGCTTTCGAGGTAAACCAGTCAGTCAAAGAAAGAAAAAAGGATAAAGAAAAATGAACAATCATTCAGAGAAATACGGGACTATGTAAAGTGAGCCAACATACAAATTACAGATATCCCTGAGGGAGAAGAAGAAAAAGAAAAAAGCACAGTAAACCTAATTGTGGAAATTATTGAGGAAAATTTACCTGGTGTCATCAGAGATTCAGATATAAAAATGCAAGATGATCATCAAACACT
This sequence comes from Propithecus coquereli, assembly GCF_000956105.1. Lineage (NCBI taxonomy): Eukaryota > Metazoa > Chordata > Mammalia > Primates > Indriidae > Propithecus > Propithecus coquereli. Next base: position 525,144 of record NW_012151619.1, on the reverse strand, counting down.
GGGAAGATTCATAGAAAATATTAATAGGACATCTGCAAGACACATAGCTATTAATCTGGCCAAAGTCAAAATGAATGAGAAAATTCTACAAGCTGAAAGATGAAAGTAACAACTAACATACAAAAAAAAAAAAGAAAAAAAAAAATCAGGCCAACAGCGGACTTCTCTGCAAAGACCATACAAGCCAGAAGTTATGGGGCCCCATTTTTAGTCTTCTTAAACAGAACAACTGACAGCCAGGAATTTTGTATCCTGCAAAACTAAGTTTCATAAATGATGGAGAAATAAAGACTTTTCCAGACAAACACTAAAGGAATTTGTCACTAGTAGACCTGGCCTACAGGAAATGTTCAATAGTGCACTATATATGGAACAGCACAGTAGACGACCACCAGTGTAAAAATACCTGACAATCAAAGCTCATAGCTCTTATAAAACAATAGCACAAGAGAAAAAAAATAACAAGGTATCATCCAACATCATGAACAGAACAGTACCCTACATATCAATATTAACACTGAATGTGAACAGTCTTAATGCTCCAATTAAAAAACATAGAATGGCTGAATGGATAAAAAAAAATCATTGATCAATTATATCCTGTCTCCAAGAAACCCATCTGATTTGCAAGGACACACACAGACTCAAGGTAACGGGATGGAAAAAATATTCCAAGCAAACGGAAACAAAAAGCAAGCTGGTGTAGCCATTCTCATATCAGATAAAAATGACTTCAAATCAACAATGGTTAAAAAAAGACAAATATAGACATTATGGGGGGGAATTTAGCAAGAAGACATACTCCTAAATATGCATGCACCTGATATGGGAGTTGCAGATACATAAAGCCAATTTTATTAGACCTAAGCAGAGAAATAATGAGTAGCATCAGAATTGCCACAGACTTCAACACCCCACTGACAAAACTAGACAGACCATCAAAACAAAAAATCAACAAAGAAATCCTGGACTTAAATGGAACTCTAGAACAAATGGACTTAACAGACCTTTACATAACACTCTACCTGAAAACTACAGAATATACATTCTTCTTATGAGCACATGGGACATTTTCGAAGAATGATCATATACTAGGCCACAAAGCAAGTCTCAGCAAATTCAGAACACTTGAAATGATACCCATGTATCTTTTCAGACCACAGTAGAATAAAACTGGAAATCCATCCCAAGAGGAACTCTCAAAACCACATAAAGTCATAGAAATTAAACAACCTGCTGCTGCATGATCCTTGGGTCAATAATGAAATTAAGATGGAAATCAAAAGATTCTTTGTATTGAAATAAAAAGTGGATATAAGCTTTTAAAATCTATGGGATACAGAAAAGGTAGTGCTAAGGGGAGAATTCATAGCCTTAAATGCTTATATCAATAGGACGGAAAGATCACAAATTATCAACCTGATGTCACATCTCAAGGTACTAGGAAAAGAAGAACAAATCAAACCTCAAGCCAGAAGAAGAAAAGAAATAACAAAGATCAAAGCAGAACTAAATAAAATGAAAACCAAAAAGAAAAAAAAAATTTACAAAGGATCAATGAAACACAAAGTTGGTTCTTTGATAGGATACACAAAATCAATAGACCACTAGCTAGATTAACCAGAAATAGAAGAAAAAGTACTAAAATAACCTCAATCAGAAAAAGGAGACATTACAATTGATACCACAGAAATACAAAATATCATCCATGAATACTACAAAAATCTCTACACACATGAACTGGAAAATCTAGAGGAAATGGATAAATTCCTGGAACCATACAACCTCTCAAGCCTAAATCAGGAAGGAATAGAAGACCTGAACAGAACAATAACTGGCAACAAGAGACTGAAGCAGTAATAAAAAACAATCTCCCCCCTCCAAAAAAAAAAAAGCCATAGACCAGATGGATTCATAGCCAAATTCTACCAGACCTGCAAAGAAGATGTGGCATCTATCCTACAGAAATTATTCCATAAGGTTGAGAAGGAGGGAATCCTCTCTTATTCATTCTCTGAAGCCAGTATCACCTTGATATCAAAGCTAGGAAAGGACACAACAAAAACAAAAAAAAGAAAACTAAAGACCAATATCCTTGATGAACATTGATGCAAAAATCCTCAACAAGATACTAGCAAACTAAATTCAGTAGCACATCAAAAAGATAATTCATCATGATCAAGTGTGTTTCATCCCAGGGATGCAAGGATGGTTCACTGGATCCAAATCAATAAACATGATTCATCACATAAACAGAAGCAAAAAACAAAGACTATATGATTATCTGAATAGATGCAGAAAAAAGCATTTGATAAAATTCAACACCCTTTCATGTTGAAAGCAGTCAACAAACTAGGTATAGAAGGAACATACTTAAAATTATAGAAGCCATATATGACAAACCCAGAGCCAACATCATACTGAATGGAGAAAAGTTGAAAGCATTCCCCCTAAGAACTGGTACAAGACAAGGGTGCCCACTGTCATCACTTTTACTCAACATAGTACTGGAATTCCTAGCCAGAGCAATCAGACAAGGGAAAGAAATTAAGGGCATCCTAATCAGGTAAGTGGAGGTCAAACTATCATTGCCAGTGAAATGATCCTGTATCTAGAAAATCCTAAAGACTCCATCAAAACATTTCTAGAATTGACAAATAAATTCAGCAAGGTCTCAGTTTCCAAAGTCAATTTGCACAAATCAGTAGCATTTCTATATACTAATACCAGTCGAGTTAAGAGTCAAATCAAGGACTCGATACCATTTAAAATAGCTATGAAGAAAATAAAATACTTAGGAATATATTTAACCAGGTGGTGGATCATCTCTACAAGGAAAATTACAAAACACTAATGAAAGAACTGTAGATGACATAAACAAATAGAAAAACATTCCACACTCATGCATGGGTAGAAGCCACATCATTAAAATGTCCATACCACCCAATGTGATTTACAGACACAACATAATTCCCTTCAAAATACCTTCTAATGTCTTCCTTCACAGATCTAGCAAAATTAATCCTAACCTTCATTTGGAACTGAAAAGGAGCCTGAATAGCCAAAGCAATCTTAAGTAAAAGCAATAAATCTGGAGGCATCACATTATATGACATAAAATTATACCACAAGGCTATAGTAACCATGACATCATGGTACTGGTATAAAAGTAGAGACATAAACCAATGGAAAGGAACAGTAAAACCCAGAAATAAAACCATATAGCTATAACCAACTTATCTTCTACAAAGCAAACAAAAACATACACTGGGGAAAGGATGCCCTATCAAATAAATGATGCTGGGAAAACTGGATAGCCACATGCAGAAGAATGAATCAGGATGCATGTCTCTCACCATATAAAAAAATTAATTCTAGATGGATTAAATACTTAAATGTAAGGAAAGAAATCATAAAATTCTAGAATAAAGTGTAGGAAAACTCTTCTATACACAGGCCTAGGCAAAGAATTTATGACTAAGACTCCAAAGGCAAATACAGCAGCAACAAAAATAAACAAATGAGACTTAATTAAATTACAAAGCTTCTACACAGCAAAGGGAATAATTAACAGAGTAAATAGGCAAACTACAGAATGAGAGAAAATATTCACAAATTATACTTCTGACAAAGAACTAATTTCTATAATCTACAAGGAACTCAAACACGACAGCAAAAAAAAAAAAAACACACAAAAAAAATCCACTTCATCAAAAAGTGGGAAAAACACATTAACAAAATGTTTTCAAAAGAAGATAGACAAATGGCCAACAGACATACGAAAAATGTTCAATATCACTAATCATCAGGGAAATGTAAATTAAAAGCACAGTGATATACCAGCTTACCCCTATCAGCATAGCCTTTATTAGAAAGTAAAAAAAAACATAAGATACTGGCATGGATGCAGAGAAAAATATATGCTTATATACTGCTTGTGGGACTGCAAATTAGTACAACCTCTATGGAAAATGGTTTGGAGATTCCTCAAAAAGCTAAAAGTAGACCTACCATTTGATCCAGCAGTCCTACTACTGGGTACCTACCCAAAGGAAAGATATCATTTTATCAAAAGATACCTACCTACACTTGAGTGTTTATCACAGGATAATTCACAATTGCAATGATACAGAATCAACCTAAGTGCCCATCGATACATGAGTGGAGAAAGAAAATGTGGTATATATATACTATGGAGTACTACTGAGCCATAAAAAGGAATGAAACAATGTCATTTTCAGCAACTTGAAAGGAACTGGATACTATTATCCTAAATGAAGTTTCTCAGGAATGGTAAAACAAACCCAAAATGTTCTCACTAATAAGTGAGAACTAAACAATAGGTGCTCATGGGCACAAAAAGAAGTAAAGGACATTGAAAAAGGAGCTTGTGTCGGATGGGGGTGAGGGATAAAACTTACCAGTTGGGTACAATGAACACTATCCCTGTGAACACTGTCCCTGTGAAAACTCTGACTCCAGCCTTACAGAGTGTATACATGTGACAAAAACTTTTGTTCTCCCTTAATATTTTGAAATAAAAAATAAAAATATAAAGAGTAAAGTAGGAAAAGTTGCTTCAATGCCACGTGACTATACAAAAGTTTTCTCTTAAGTCTAAACAGGGACCTATGTGAGGAATAAACATAAAGAACTACAGATTGTCCCCAAAAAGCCCTCTTCTGTATAGTTCTAAGAGGTAAAGAGAATTAAGGATAAGAAATCCTTAAGATGTAGTCTACCATTATTGAATTCTAGAATCATACATAAATGTGTCTGGATTGTGTGTGACTTTAAGTAAATAATATAAATTCTTCTATCATCACTTCCATGCACATTAAACAGGAAGATTATATAAGACTGGTGATTTTCAAATTGTTTGTGATAGTCTGGAGTGTTCTACAGAAATGGCAGGGTTTTCTAAAATGTTAAAAGTTGACTGTACAAACAAGGACCCCCTCCCATCCCTCAATCAGATAGCTACATTTTTGTCTCTTTTATGTGCTAGATTCATAATATCTCACTTGAATGAAGCTAAACAAAGTTGAAAACCATTGCTAAATATCTGTCAGGTCACTTTCAGGTATAATATCATATAGACCTATCATTTACTTTCTTTTCTCCTTTTCATGGATATTCATAGGTGTTCTCATGCATGCCATTACCACATAAATAAATAATTTTTTCAATTTTGTATTTCTAATACAGCCTTGACTCCTAAATGTGGATGATTATTTCCAACTGCATATGTTTATCTGGAACTTCCTGAAAGATACCAAACTCAACATATTACAAAGAAGACACTTGATTCCCCTTTATTTATTTTCCATTGCCTAAACCAGAGAACCGGAAGTCATTCTATATTCTTCATTTCCCTCCTTTCAATATATGTCTCTGAGTCTTGTTTTTTACCTCCTAAATATCTACCAAGTCCACTCCATGTGCTTTGGCTACTTAATGCCTTCACTACCATCATCAACATTTCTTCGTAGGATATGAAATAGCTTCTGTAAGGGCCTCCTGCCTCTAATTTCTCCTTCTCCCCAACACATTTGTCCAAACATCAGTTCAAACCTGTCTTCTGTTACATAAAGCTGGTCATTTTTCTCTTCCTATAATGGCTTCATAATTTATCTAGCATGAACTTCATAGCTTGGCATAACTGCTAACACCTCAGATGTCAGTCATTCACTATGTGCCAATAATTTTTTGTTATTTTAATTTGAAACTGGTATGTAAAGCAAGTTAGTCTGTGATATAATCAAAATGCAACTTAGTTTTTGTCTCCCATTATCTTTTAAAACTGTTTTTATGAAGGTTATATTTCCCTGCCCATGGAAGAAAACTCCAGTGGATCTATGAATTCTCTATTCCTTCTTAAGTAAAAGATAGCTTTATGCCCACTCAACTCCAAAAAGAAGCCTCAGTTTAGTATTAGAATATATATCTCTATCCAAGATGCACCTGAATTACCATCAAATCTCCCACCTGCCTACTCAGGTCAACATCAAACTGATGGTACCTTGGATCTGGAAGAAGGTAGAACCTGACTACTTCTACTGGGGTACCTTTGTGAGAGAATCCTCTCACCTGTATTTCCCCTCTCTGGTATTGGGGTAATGGAGGTAACTCCACTTTATCCCTCACTCCAATGAGAACAGATGCCCACAGATTGGCAACTACTCTTTTCAAAGAAATCTCTTCATAAACCCTCCTTCTCACTCTTCCTTTTGAGCCTGTAAAGTGTTCCAAAATGGATTATCGGTGTTAAGAAATTTCCTTCAAACATCTACATCTTTCAATACCTCAATTTGGAATTTAACTTTTTTTTTTTTTTTTGATTTTGGAATCTAGTTGAAGTTTCGATGTTAGCGTGTGTTATCTAATTTACTCCTTAGCAGAACTCTATAAGGGAGAAATCTAATCACCTTTATACATTTGTGGAAATTGAGGTTAAGAGGGATTAAATACATTTTCCTAAGTTGTAGACCTCATAAATGACTAAGTTAGAAATAAATTCCAGGCACTGGACTCTGAGTACATGACCCTAAACGTCAAACTACACAGTTTTCTATGCAATTCCTTTTATGATCTGGCCTCTATCAACTTATTTACTTTTACAACTACTTTCCCATTTTCGGTGCATTCCAACATTACTGACCTTCTAAGAACTCTTTTCATTGACCAACTTTCCTTACTTCCTGCCTTCACACAGACCATTTTCTCTACTAGAAATAGCCTTCCACTTTTCTTCCTTTGATAGTGAATGCCTAGTGAACTCTTATTCAAGACAGCTGTTTTCTTAAATTCACCAGAAGGCTTAAGTACTTCCTTCAATATGCCCATGTATATTATTATAGTATTTTTTTATATATTTTCTAATAATATGTTTATGTTTATATCTCTCATGCTAAAACTCTGAGCCCAAGCCAGAGACTATATTCTTTTTATTCAGCCCTAGAAATAAGGTTTGTTGAATGACTAAATGGCATCTATGTGGGCTACCACTGGTGATATCAAATATTTGCTAAGAATTCTTGAGAGGAGGGTAAATCTTTGGAAATTACCTAGTTCAACCAATTCGTTTAAGGGTCAGGAAAATTTAGAACTACAGAGGAAATGATACTTGTTGGAAGAACCCAATATTGTATTTTTAAATTGAAACACTCTCTTCCTCTGGATCTTGGAAGATTTTAAATTCCTTATTTGTACAAAGCTTTCAACAAGGTCAGTGGCACAATGCCAGCATGCAGAGCCCTCGCCCCCATCTCCCTAAGATCTAGCAGATGTGACCAGGCTGTGCCAGGACCACCTGGGAGTCATTCCTAGGTGGCAAGACTGCCTTATTTATGTAAAGGTTATTATAACTACAATCCATAGCAGGTGCTTAGTTTAATGTATTTAAGGTCATTACAAAGGCACTTTGTTGCAATGAAATTTGGATTTTTCTTTAATATTTATATCACAGTAACAATGTTAACTTGGATCGCTCCTTCCTTTTTTAAATCAACTTTTAAAGTCAATCAATGTCTTTTTTTATCATCTATAACTTTCATTGTAAGTCCTTTTTAGAACATTGTATATGTTATTATTCAAAAAAATAAATTATGAATGAATGAATGAACAAATAAATGTTACTATCAATTGAGAAGGACAAAAAACTGGTGAGAAACAAAGAGATTTCTTACCTTCATGTTCAGTAAAGGCTTACTAGCATTGGCTTTGTATCAAGAGTAGCTTTTATTTTGTTTTTAAATATTTCTTTAAAATTTTTGAGCCTGGGAGTTTGAGGTTTCAGTGAGCTATGATGATGCCATTGCACTCTAGCCCAGACAACAGAGCAAGACTTTGCCTCAAAAAAAAAAAAAAAAAAAAAAAAAAAAAAAAAAACCTATAGTAAAATATTTCTTAATTTTTGAAACAGCTAGGTCAACCTCACTGTTACATTTTGCTTAGTTTTCAAGTTTTGTTCATGATCATGTTGATATGTAATAAAAGCACAAGCAATTTTCTCTTTTTCAATTTTCATTTTCGGAAAAGTGAATAAAATGGTCAAAATGTAAGGAAAATTTTTGAGCTGGTGAGGATAGAAGGGTGATTATTTTATTTACAAAATAAAAATAGGCTGAACTGAAAAGCATACCATATGTGTTGCCTGTGTTGTATGTTTTGATATTTTTGAGTAGTAAACTTTCTATCCTTTTCCAGGAAAGGGAATGTGTGTTTATGCATATGAATAGCTAAATGAGGTAATATTACTTCCTGTCTTTGGAAGACTTTGCTCTTGTTAGTACTGCTGTCCCATTCGACTGTAACCCTGTGTAATCTTTAAAGAATGTTTTTAGTCATGGGCCTTCACCTTCCAGTGATTTCATCCAGATACAGTTTCCATAGGCTTTACTGGTTTAAACAGAAGAAAAGAGCAGACCATCTGAACAAAATAAAATGTCACCATTAAATTGGTTTTTGTAGCTTAAGGTACGGTGTAATGATATTTTTCCAGCAGCTGCTTTCACTTGGATTTAAAGTTCAGAAAAAGCTTTGCATCTGATACAAAATAATAAAATGCAGGTTGAGTTACTTCCTTCTTGTGTGTCTCACCATAAGGAAAGTTTTGAGCTTTTGCATGGTTACTGATGATCATTAAGCACTTTTTTGTTAATCTAAATCTTTGTCCATATGTGTTTAATGGAGTATATGTGAAAAGTGCTTTTGAAAAAAGTAGAAGCATTCTTCTAATAAATATGACTGTAACTTGGATCAATTTCTATGATTTTGCACATGCAATTGATTCCCTCTATTAAATGGTTTAATTACTTATGTAAAATGAGATGTCGTAGTGATAAATCTGTTGTTATTACCATGAGGTGAGGAGTTCTTACATATAATAATAGTAATTAATTTTATTTCCAAACCATGCTGATATTATTCTACTCATGAAGAATATGTTAGGAAAACATAAACTTAAAAATAATATAAAATAATAATATGTGCTATTAGATTTTTTTAAATTGTAAGTGAAATAGGATAAAATGAAACAAAAACTTAAATATTCTAAAAAATTAATATGGAAAATCTTTCATCCCTTCTGAGATTAGTATAGAGAGAATATTCATTAATTAAAAAATTTACTGATAGATAATCTAACAAAGAATGAATAGAAGAGAAAAAAATTGTTAGAATATTCTTTAAGTGCTTGAGATTCCCTCATATTATAATTTTAAAGACTTCATAAATCCTCTATTGTTTCCATTTTCAGAAATTTTAAGGTCAAAATTAAATAAGGAGAAATGTTTTTCTTGTAACAATGTCCTTAGCAAACTTCATTTTTATTTTCCATTCATTTTGCTAAATTTATGTTCCTAATCAAAAATACATTTTATTCTAGATTAGAACTAGGCTATGTGATAAAGCATTTCTGGAGACATATATGATCCTAGGAACAGTAGGAGATAGTAGTAACAGTTGTGAAGCATTGTTAAAGTTTCGCAACTGTAAATAAATAAATAAATAAATTCTGGAAAGTGAGAAGGTAACAGAGTACAGACTGTGCCTTGGTGGGTGGGTTTTATCTTGCAGTGACGCAGTGACTGAAGGATAAAGGACAATGGATTTAAGAATAAAATTATCAGTTGATGCTAAAAATTTAAGGCTCATATACAGGTATTAGCTAACAGTTACTTACTTATGGGAAATAGCAAAGTTTATAAATACAAATACCAGAACTCCTCCTCAATTATCTTTTTTTAAAGCACTTTTTAGCAATATTCTTTAGCATGAGCTCTAGAAAGAGGGTAGGTAAACTCACAACTAATGGTTGCGGAGCACACTGTATGGGGGAAGGGCATGCTTGTAGCCCTTGCTTGGACGAGGCAAAGGCATTATATGTAACCAAAATGTTTGTACCCCCATAATATTCTGAAATAAAAAAAGAGAGAGAGAAGAGCACTATAGGAGTTAAAGTAGACCCATCCCAACCTCATCCCCATTCACCCATTAGGCTGCCTAAGATTTTAATTCTTTCTTCTTATAGACTACACTAGACATCTTTTTTCATAATCATATTTCATATATAAAATTATCTGGGTCAGAGGGAAAAATATATTGTGATTCTCTACTGGCTTGCCAATGGTAAAAATGGGAACACTGAGAGTAGACAAAGGAAAAAAAAAGAGATGGCCTGGTTTAGTAGGTTTTCTAACAAGCAAATAGAAAGATGGGAGTGGGGAATTAGGCCATTTTGATTGTGTATTCCAGCAAAAAATTTGAGGTTTATAACCAGCAATACATAAAAAAGGCAGTTGTCTTAAGCCAGATAGACACTGGGATTAAATCATTTCCCCCTATGTTTCATGATGTTTCTTTTCTGTCCTGGATCATAAAATATTAATGCTTATGAGTGGCCATGCAGGCTGGCTGATATTAAATTGTGATTTTTTTTTCAACAGTATTTTTTAAGTAATCAGAGGGACTGATTGAAAAAATATTATTTTAAAAGACTAACAATTTTTATGACTCATCATATTTATATTTTTCTCATTAAACAGACATATAAAGCTTAAAATGGTACAAGGAAATCCCTAAAGGAGGATCTTTAGGTATCTTTTTTCAGTGCAAGATTTTAAATAAAATCTTGGAAGTGTTGCTTAATGTAATAAATCTCATTTTTCCATGGCACAAATGAACACATCTATGCAGCAAAAATCAAAAGACCTTGAAATTTACAGCGATGTTAAAAAAGCAAACATTAGATTTGTGAGACAATAATCCCAGTCTTTTGAGAGATAAAAATAGAAATTGTGTTAGCAACCTATCCCAATGGCTTTATATCCCCATAAGAGAAAGAGGGAACGAAAGCGTTATGAAATCTAGACCCGGAATTGCTAGAGTGCAACAAAATCCCCAATTCCCCCAACCGAAAAGAGACAGTCTAAACCATCTATATTTCTAGGCATTTTTTTTTTCTTGGTTACTAGGGAAACATGCTTTTATATAATACATAAGGCTGACTTGGGAAATCTTTTTTTAGATCCCTTGTTCCAATAAAAATTTGCTACTTCTAATTGTGAAAAGCACATTAGGATTAGTGTATCTCCAAATCATTTGACTCTGAGACTTTTTTTTCCTTAGTATCTTAGATTTATGCCCATGATTATTATTAATAGCACTGACCTGACATTGATCGCTAACTAAATTTAATAGAGTTTTAAGAGACTAACTCAATGAACAGTAACAGATAGCTCTGGGGATTACTTAACCTAAAACTGAGTGTCCAGTCTATAATAAAATATGAATATATATATGGCTATAATAGAAAAGAAGGCATATGTGGACATATGTGGGTGATTATGTGTCCATATAATTAAAGTAGAGACAAACGGTAAAATTGTTCGTGAACTGAGAAAAAGTTAGCTTAGAGTCAAGGGCTAGATTAAAAAATGTGAGTTACATTATTCCACTTCCCCTTCCAACACATGCCTCAGAAATATGCAGAAATTTTAAGAAAGGTTTTGGACTTTCATGGGGTATGGATTGGGGACGAGGAGGAGTTAAGGTAAAGATCTAGAGACATGAAAAGGCAGGGAAACCTTAGCTAACATTTTGACTATTGGAAAAATAGTGTCAAACTCATTAGAGCCTCGCATTTTTATCAGTCATGAAGCTGCCCATGTTTACTCCATTTTTGAATATGTATTTTGCTTGTCTTTTTTCCTTTCATATTTGCCATCCTTTTTCATCTAAAACCTGCCCCCTACTTACATCAGATAAAATGTTCAATGTTTGTCAAATTTCAAATTATCTTTAAATATTTTAGAGCTAAATAAAAACTTCTGATAAAAAGAAACTTATATGCCACAAAGGATCACATAAGCGAGAAACTCAACCAGAAATCTATATTCTGCTTTTACATTTTACCATGACACACTTCACCATGTTATTTCAAAGGAACATATAAGCACATTAAACCAAAGCTACAAATTCAATCTTATTAGTAGATTATCATGGAGAAAGGTAAACCTCAAACAAAATGAAATATTGACAAGAGGTGAAGTAGTATTACCTCCCCAAAGTGGCAGATGGCATGATTAACAATAGATTTAAGATTGCCATCAGTTTAGAGTGACATGGCTGATGATAGTGGCAGTAAAAAGGGTACTGTATGTTGGTGTTACAAACTGGAATTTGGAATTAGACAGGTTCAGGTCTAAACCACAGTTCTGCCACTAACTCTAGATACGAACCTACACAAAACTTAATTTCTTTGAACTATCATATATACTTTCTTCATAGAGATATTGTCTGAGTGGAATGGGAAAAGAAGAAACCATGTATATATAAAAACCTAAACTCTTCTTAAGGATTAGATTCCTTCCCTCTTATTCCCTCTGAAGGTTTTATCATGAATTTTTGTGTTTAACCACTTCATTATTTTCCATAATTATAACTTAAAAATGAATAAAATTATCTGAAAGTACAAAAATATTGGGAAATATTAAAATGCCATCTATGGATAAATCTTAAGTATTTCATTTTTAACTCAAATATAATAAATGTTTTAAATTCTATGGGAATGGTTAGATATAGGTAATTATTCAGACTGTGCAGAAGGTAAGAAAAAAATTTTAAATAACAACTAGTAGCCCCAAAACTATAGAAATTATACTAAACATTCATTCTAAATGTAAAATTTTAAGTAAAAAAAAAAAAAAAACCTTAGCCAAATATTAACAACACTATAGTGAGTCAAGAATAGTTATAGTTCTATTTTTCATACCTTTATTGAACAAAAGGCCAGGTGCCTGAGATGCATATGGGTCAGGATATTGTTGGAAATCTGAATCAGTTCAAAACCCCGCATGGCTGTGTGTGTCCCATCACAGCAACAAAGGCTTTCAGTCTCATCTGCTAAGAAGTGGGAGAATCCAACTCTTTCAATTTCCTTATCTGTTGGCCTTGGAAAAAAGTTTCCTTCTGATTTCTCTGACTATAGTATTACAAAATAATATGATTAGAGAAAATAAAATAGTTAAACCCAAACTTTATTAGAGAAAACAATCTTTCCATTATTCTAAATAGACAAATGGATGTAAAAGCCCAAATTGTTTGTATGCCCAAAACAGCACTACACAGAAATCTCACCTAGGACAGGACCTTGTTGCATAGTGAAAATAGTCTTTGAGACAAGTGAATCTGAAGCTTATTCTTCTTAATAAGATAGGTTATTTCCTAGACAGTGAAAAGACTATAGGAAGCACAGGTGAGAAATTCTGCTCCCCTATTCAAATTGTACAGAATTCGGGGGTGGCGTAGGGGTAGGTTTCCTCCTTTGATAGCTATGCCAAGGATTGTTCTTTTCTTTCACTTTTCTTAGAGAAACATTTCAAATCATTTTGATATGAGTACAACTATTCCTCCCTGTAGCAGCTTTTATACTTGACATTTTATCCTCTAGGTAATTGTAATAAGGAGGATGCCTCTTTTTTTCTCCTCAGAAGTGTGAGAGCTGGTGGATCCAGAAACCAAAGGAAAGAAGGGAGCTGCATTATTATTATTTGGCATTTAAACAGAGTGTTTCCTTGGAAGAGTGTAAGGCACATCATAAAATGTTAATTAATAGCCAGTATTCTTCAATACATTCTTAGAGAAGGCAAATGCAGATGATGATCCTGGCACCCTCGCTTCTACCCTGGGCAAAAGGAAGCCCCATTCATAGTAAAAATGGAGAGAAAATACAAATGAAATGGCTAGTGGAATCAATGTTTATATTTGGTCAGAAGAATTGTCCCTCTATTTTAGGGGATCAAAAAGTTTTGGAGAAATGTTAGAGGTTTTAAAAAGGGAAGGGAAACTATAAAGAGAGAGAAAAGTCTTTAAAGCTTTGAGAAAAGAGAAGGAAATCAAGAGGATGAGAGAAAATCAATGAAACATCTGTGACATCATTTTCTTACCTAAGGCCTCAGATGGGCTTGAGGCGCCAGAGTTCTCGCTCGGGCTCTGCCCCCCCCCCCAGGAGTGCTGAGTCCCAGGAGTGCAAGGGCTGGGGCTGGGGGTGGGGGAATACAGCCCCTCTCACATTCCCTGGTGAAAGTGGTTTTTTTACTATACACATTCAACACATGAAATTTCCTGGCAATAATGGATTGTGAGAGAGAGAGAGAGAGAGAGAGAAAGAGAGAGAGAGAGAGAGAGAGAATCTGTTTTTGTAGTTGGTTTGTTTTTATGTCTGCTTATATGTTTGTTTATTCATTTCGTGTGGGGGTGTGTGTGAATGTGATGAGTGGTTATGTTTTTTTCTTGTCATTGTTTTGGAGTGGTAGTGGTTTGTTGCCTTGCTGTTTTAAGGTTAAACAACTCATATGAAACAGATACCACTTCCTTAAATTCTTTTCTACTTAACGTTTGAGAAAAGCAGTCATACAGATGTTGGAGCAGACTTTACTGGGTTGGGTTTTATACTCTGACCTAACTCTTTTACTGATAAAATACAATCAAAATGAATTTCAAGAGCCGTCATTTTAAGAAAGATAATTCATATAACATGCAACCTGGTGGTTTAGTTGGAAAGGGGAAGCCTCTCTGTTTCCTTTACCTTTTTCTCAATATTTTGTAAGTACCTAGAGCTGAGCAAATGTTTTCTTAACCGACAGATGATGTGCACAGGAATATGGGTTTACTTATAGAACTCCTGACTACCTGTGGCACTTGTTCCTGCTTTCATTCTTATATACTTGGGTCACAGCAAGAGAGCCCTGCTTCCCCTCTTGTCCCTATAGAATAGTCTTGACTTTGTAGTTCTCTCTAAAATGTTTCATGCATTAATTTTTGGGGCTGCTTTTGTTCTTCTGGCAAGCTTTATCTCTAGTTTTCATATGACTCTAGATTAAAATACATTTCAGTAAAACCTATAAATAAAGCCAGAATTTCAGGAAAGACACAATATTCATGGTAGCAGTTTTCAATTTTGATAAAAGTTTTATATTACCTTAGAACCCGGGGATAAAGTAAAGGAAGTTAGTTAAAGAGTACTATCAATGTGTCTTAGCTGTACAAATGTAGAGCCAACAGCCATGTAAGGGCCTACAAAATAATGCAGTAGAGTGGTAAAACTTCAAGTTAGGTTTACTAAATTAGACTGACAGTGCTTAATTGAAACAATTAAAAAATTCAACACATAACATGAATGCCTAATAAATGCTACACATTCAGGTACTGTAAAGAAAAGATAAAAATAATAAACAAATATAAAATTCTATTATAAATTAACGACATTGCTATAATTACTAATTATTCCTAGCCAAGTTCTGAAGGAAACAGTATCTTAATCATTTTTCCAGTATTTAACATTTAATACTTGTGTAAAGGAAAGAAATTTATCTTTTTCCTGGTTATTCCTCTACAAATAAAAAGCATTAGAGGAATACCTGCCATATATTTATAAAAAAAAATAATAATTCAAAAACATATTAATATGTTTATATTAGTGTCTCAACAATAGAAATAACCTAAAATATTCTTGAGTAACATGGTTCTTCAATGTTGCATAAATAAATAAATGCATATATTGCAGAAGACATTCTGCAAAAATGTACAGAAATTTACTTACACTTATTGCTCATATTCTGAGCTAAATTTGCATGAGTTTGTCATCACCTTGTGTAAAAAAAATGCCAATGTATAACGATATGCCTAAATTATTTTTCAATATGTATAATGTCATGAGGGTGTGGAATCTACTAAATAAAGAGTAAAACAGTGAATTAATAAGGTCTTAGTATCTGTGTACCTCCAAGAGCATCCTCAGGTCTATGAATGACTGCATGGTAAAACACTTAGAGAGTGAAATAAACATATGGACCAGCAATTTATGTGAAAGTTATTGATTTATTAATTCTCAAAACACATGGTCAATATTGGCATTTGATTTGCCTTTGTGCTCATTCTGCCCAGATCTCTATTGCCAAGTCACCCTCATTATCACCTTCTGTCTCAGTTAGGTAACTGTAAAATTCCAAGTGAACAGCTAAGCAGCCCAGTGTTGAGGTAACATCTTTCTAGAGTTGAAGTCATCGTGTTACACTGGTTTGTTTTTCCAGTAAGATTTCACATTTGTTAAAATATACCTTGAAAATCAGTGGTAAGAGAGACCCTCTCCTGCCCTCAGTTGCTCACACCTTCTAGTGTCAGTTCCCTCTGGGACTTGGAGCAAAACTGAGCACTTTGGCAAATCTAAAAAATAATCAGTCCATTAGTATCAAATTGCATCCTGAATGTGGCAAGGTGCTCTTTCTCCATCTCCCATCCCCACACTCTACCCCACCTCACTTTCAGATGTATCATGTTCAGAATACAATAGGAACCTCACTGATTTACTGTTTTCACCCCAAGGATTGAGGTCATAAAACATAACTGCATATAAAATTACACAAAAAACTTTTTGCAACTTTGTGTTATTTTACTACATTCATAGGTAGTGAATGTAGATCTTGGTGGAAACAAAACCATAATATAAAACAAATACACAATAAATTGGAATACATTAATTAATACATGACACTGTTTCTTTTCAGTAAGATATTATTTTATAAAATTTTTGTGAAATGCACATAAGAGAAAATACAGATTTTGTAGTCTATAAAGGATTATGAGAAAGTGAGCTATTATTCCAATAAAATTGGTTATGTATATGGACTAGAATACTTGCAAGAACAAATCTAAAGTGTTATGTTTTAAAAAATATTATTTATCCTTCCTTTCTCTGTTACAATTTGACATTAGAAAATATTTGAAGAAGTCTCTATTATTTAAATAATTAGATGTTTCCATATGTCTGGGATTAATATTAAACAAGATTTTAGCAATAGCTATAGGAAAATGTTATTTATTTTTCATAGTTTTGGGGGATAAAGTGGAAAGTATATGATACTCTTATGATTATCAACCTTATAAAAAATGGGACTTTAAAAAAATATCGTCTAGTCCTTCTCTTATTAAACATATACCAACATGCTCCTGAAAACAATTCTCCAATTTCTTATCTTTCTTTGTCCACCTGGAAAATTAATTAGTATCTACAAAAAGAAATGGAGTCAAATGTTCTCTTTCAAAATACAATTTTTACAGCCACTCACAGAACAATAAAAACATTTTACTAAGATTCTTTTTCATGCTAAAAAATGCACTGAGTGTGGTTTACTTTTGGGGACTGTAAGGGGAGAAACCTGGGGTGCTTTAAGGTTAATGGATAGTGATTAAGGTTAACGGCTAAGTGCTTAAGGTTAAGTGCTGTATTTACATAGCTGCCAATTCTCTTAAAAAAAGTCTTTATGTCTATCAATCAGTTCCAGTTAATAGCCAATTAAACAGCAAATGGGGGATAGAGACCAAAGGCAAAGACCCTTCAACCAGCATTTATAGGGTAGAATTGTTAACTTTCAATCAAGGAGTATTTATTGAACACCTACTTTGTAATGGCTGTCATGAATACAAAGAAGTAGACGTCATGGCCCCTACTAAGAAGCTTAGTATGTAGTAGGGAATAGAACAAAGTATGAAAAGACATCAGTTCAGGCAGCTATCAAATAAATGACACAGATAAGACATGCTATAGAATCCAGAGCATGGAAAGATACTCATACAATCTTGCTCAAGATTTCATAAAATTGGGAAAGATATTTAAAATAAGCCTTAAAATTAATATTTTTAAACAGCTATATTTCATTTTTTAAAAAAGCATAAATCCCAAATAATGTGAACATATATCATTGACACCATGTGCCATACACACTGCTCTGCATTTAAACTACATCAGCAATTTAACAATAACGCTAGTAAGGAGTTCAATAATTAGCATATATATATGTGTATATATATATATACACACATATATATGTGTATATATATATACACTGTTCTTTTTCATATGCAAAATTTCAAGATCAATTTAAAGCAATAACAACAGTAGCAACAAAAATAGCCAGAGCAAAACTAAGTTAGCGAATTAACGTTGAATTCGATATAAACTTTCTTAAACTAGGCAAACCACAAAAGTTTAGGCTAGTGTGAGGGTCTGAAGTATCCGGCAGTTACTCAAGGCAAACTGCATCACTAACCCCCAAATGACAGCATGATTAATTATATAAATGAAGTTTACTAAAACAAGATTAATGTTCATCTCTGCAAAAGCCACTGGGAACAGTGCTTCATACATGGAGCAGCCTCACTTTCACTCAATTAGCAACATTTGGCCAGGGCTCTTTGTATTTCCTCTACTTTTTTCACTCTCCCTGAATTTCCAACTGATTTCAGAAGGAAGGTATACTATGGATGGAAAATGGGGAGGTAAGGGCCTGAGGAGGAACACCTGGAAGGGAGAAGAAGGTGAAAAATAGTAACATACAATCATTAAGAGTAAATTTAAAAACTGCTCTTAAAGAATATTTTCATTAAGTTTCTTACATTGGCTAATTTCAAAATGCTTAGAGCACAAGCATGAAATAGGCAAAAATAAATGAGCACCAAAAATTGGCAGTAAATTTTAATAGATCCTGATCTCCTGACAGCCAGAATGCTGGCCAGGGAGCAGCACCCCAGGTCCCGGACTGCCTGAGGCAGAAGATCTTAGATAGCTCTGCAGTGAGACTGACAGGCCCTCTGGGCCCCCAGCCCCTTGGCCTGAAATTCACCTCTTCGAATTTTTCTGAAACTGAATAATTAGAGACCTTTTCTGGAATTAGGCGTGTCCTCTTGTTAAAATGTAACTACTAATTCAAAGGGTTAGAACTTGATTAATTCAAAAATGCCCCATCAAACTGTATTTTCCAACATGACGTGCCTATGTTTAATAGGCTTCCCTTCCAGGATCTAGCCTATTGGTGATTGTTACACCAACAGAATGAGTTTTTTGACTTAGAAATTACTAGAAAGGAGGGTGGCAATGCCAAAGAATAAAGACCGTTTAGGAGCACAGAGTTTTTGAATGGAAAACACTGCTGTTGGCAGAAGTTCAATACTGGGAATATCAGAAGTGGGAAAGAAGAGTACAGGCATGAGGGTGACTGGGCTGGTGAGAGAAGGGAAGAGAAATTGCCCCTGAAGTGGGAAAGTTGTGAAGAGAGATTGAAGACTGTCAAAGAAAAAGTTCGTAACACTCAAAATTTGCTAAGGATTAATCCTGCTCTTTATATTTCCTAGCTCTAAAGGATTCTAAGTAGAGAAAGATTTACGCTGACAGTGGAGTTGGTCAATGAAAAGATAGCAAGGCAAGTCTAAATCTTCAGAGATCCACCAGGTTTTCAAATACTCATTACCCCCACCTTCTCTTGCATGTGTCTCAGTTATTAATGGCTTGTGCTGCACAAGGTGAGATCAAACCTAATTAAAACTAAACATTATTTCAAAGCTCTTTTAGGGCAACTTTGAGATGTTCTCCTAAAAGAAATACATCTAAAAATTGCTTGGGGGGGTACAATGTGTGTTGCTTTAATGATGTATGCAGTGAAGGGCCTGACTTCACCACATATCAATCGATGTAGCACAATTGCACTTGTACAACATGAACATATACAAATAAAAAATAAATGAAAAAAATAAAAATGCTCTAAGTGTATTATTCACACCAATTAAGAGAGCCAGCCACAGATAACGTTGAAACCCATTATCTGTGAAATAAAGGCGGAGTATAATAGAAAAAGATCTAGCAAAAACTTTTTATATCTCTAACAAATTTTCCCAAGATTTA
>NW_012151619.1:499620-501831 GCF_000956105.1 Propithecus coquereli | reverse complement strand
ATCTAAAGGAGAAAACACATGTTATTTGCATGCTATAACATAAATTATATCAAATGCTTAGTCCTATACTACATGTAAAATTTTTTACAAGTCTGGCAATAGTATTATATGAAGCAGCATAGATATGATTTGTGCATTCTACATTTTTTTCTATCTTATGATAACTTCTCAGAGTTCTTCATGGTTACTTTACAAAGAAGTTTACAATGTAAATAATCATACAAATATTGAACAATGAATATTTTCTACATTTTGAAATAGAGGTAATAATTGTGAAAAAGAGGACCTGACCCCCCGTGATTTTACTTCATGCTCACTGCTCCACTTATGGAGAATTTTAGGTTTGTAATTAAGTCAAGTATAATTATAAATGCAAAAATGTATGTGCATAATTAATAGCATTTGATTTATTTTAGGAAAATCAGTTCAAGTGACAAAAATATTATTTATCAGAAAAATGATTATCTAGCATACGAAATTCAAGCATATTAGCACATCTGGCCAGAAACAAGGTTAAATCCCCAAGCTTTTACTAGAAGTACAAATAGAATACTAATTATCAGCTGCCCCTTCCATCCAAATTTGAAATGTACATTAAGGAATAAAACAAAAGTAAAGTTACTGCTAATTAGATGCCTCTTTGAATTATTGATTCAGGCGCACCTGCAGCTAACTATTATGCTACTGTGAATATACAGCAATCATAAAGTATAATTCATAACAAAATTAAAAATTTATACCCATGTTTAAAAACAAGGTATATGTTTCAAGGGGCCTAAAATGAAGAAAAATATTATATATTAAGCAGGGATAGAAACTAAGAACTGTTGTATTTTGCTTGCAGAAATAGACACAGGTGGCCAGAAGTCTGACTCATGTAGGGGAACTGGGACAAAGAGTCCCTCATGCAAAGGGAGGACCATGAGTTGTGTTGATTGCTGTGATTGCTGGCTTAGGCTTCAGGATTTATGAAACTGTGGATATGAGCAGAGACAGCCAAACCCAAGATCCACCAGCAGTGTCTGCATTTGCAATGTTCTCACTATTTCTTTGGAACATGAGCCAGAAGTAACTAGCATAAGAATTAATTCTAGACTGGTGCCCTGGTGGAAGGCTTGGAATGCCAGGTAAGAAGAGAAAGATGGGTAGAAACACTCTCCCACTTAAGATGAGCTTACAAATAAAAGTGAATTAGTTAGTGGATAATTCAAAAAGGATTCATGAGGATAAGATTAACTTCAAGGGGTTAGCCTGTTGATCTCTTTGACTAATGATAGTGATAGAGGAAGTCTCTGACCACTGTTTCGAAGTAATCATCAATCCTCAAGATATTTAGAGCTTTCAGATCCTGTCACCATAGATTAATTTTTCCAGGATCTTGAGATTAGTTTTTAAAAACTGTTTTCTTCTCTTCTTTTTTTATAAGAATAGTCTGTCTTGTTAAATCACACTTAAATATTTTTTATCAAATTATCTTTCATCAAAACAAAAAGAATTATGAGAATTAAAGGAACATTTATTTCTACTCACTCTTGCAAAAAATGGCGCGGGGAGTTGCTTAAATTTTGAAGTAATTTCCTTATGTTTATAACATTTTCTTGAGTAAATCTGCTTGTGTTTGTAAAAGTAATCAATGTGTTGGTTTAAAAATTATAACGATATGCACTATTAAAAATAAAATTATAACTTCTTTTAAAGGGAATATTCTGTTTTTATCTGGTAGAGGATATATAAACCTATAAAGTTAAAAAATATAAAATACAAGGTTTTTTTTGTCATAAATATTTTGTTTGTGATCTCTCAATGAAGAATCTCATAGTGATAAATGTCTGTCTTGGTGAGAAAGTATTTCAGCAGATAGTCATACCACAGATACAGGTTCTAGAAAATTCTACTTGACATGAAATCTGGTAAAGAGATGTCTTCCAGACTACGTGTTTGCATGAAAATATACATATATATGTATATATATGTATATAGTCACAGATAAAGGAAAAATTCAATTAGCATTCTATTTTAAAAAATAAATATTCAGATGGTGCTACTGAATAATTGAGGCCTAAGAATTTTTGGGGAGGGCTGACAGCTTGTTTTTCCCCACTGCCTTTCAGGTGGGAATGTGTTTAAGTAACTCTCAATGAGAGGCTATTTGTGGTTAGAGTTATCTCTGTATGTCAGTCTGCCATAGCTTGGTTGGAAATACCCTGAGGA
>NW_012151619.1:492995-496650 GCF_000956105.1 Propithecus coquereli | reverse complement strand
AAAAATTCATTATCATTGTCATTGCTGCCACAACCTAATACTGCTTTTAGAGTTTTTAGTGTCCCTTCTTTGGTAAGAGATAAAGCTGTAAAACGGATTTGTTAAGCAAAAATTGCCGGCGAATTTTTCATATTAATGTATGAACAGTGATGTAACAATATAGTTATGCATAGAAGTTGAAATTCATTTTCAAGAAGAGTATGTGCTTCTTAAAGGGTTTTTTTTTCTATTTTCAAAACTGTGACAAAGCACTTACCACCATCATTTTTGACAGTAATAAAGGGCATTTCACCCAGAAACAGCCAGAATACAGGATTGAATTAGCATTATTATTAGCACCACATTTCAGTTCCGAGACCTTCTGAATGAGGAGTCTCTCCAGGAGTAGTTAAGCTTTAGTGACAATGTCAGGGCATTGTGCAAAACGAAACTGGAGAAAATCCATGGGGTTATGAACACAGGCTTTTTCCTAGTTCACTTTTACAGTCTTTAGAGGATTCTCTGAGAGTAAACACCCTTAATTAATTCCCAAGTAAAAGAAGGAAATATAAATTTTCCACTTACTGCATATGTTGTCCTTTGTCCATGCTTTGAAGTAAAGAGCTGTTCTGCTGCTCTTACCTAGCTCCAGGTTGCCCTCCGGATTAGGAATAAACGTGAACGGCAAGAAGCGTGTTGACTTTGTAACTGTACAAGGAGCAGCCCATCGCACTGATGCTGGAGAGCCCGTCAGGACAAAGTGCTAAACTTCAGCTAGAGAGCACAGCATCTATTGCCCTTGAGGCTCTACCATTTCACCTACACCTGGGCGGATCTATCAAGCTTCATCTCTATTAGAGCTATTTGACTCCGTGGTTTAAGAGGCAGGAGAAAAAAAAAAAAGGAGGCTTGCCGTTGTCACACTTGTTTCCTATTAAAGAGCCTTACGGTGGATTGAGTAATTGTGTACGAAGGTAGTCTGGCTGGCAGATGTGTGCAGCCCCAGCGGAGCACTAGATTCAAGGCAGATGGGTTGTACCAGGGCGCAAACAACATTGAGAGAGAGAGAGGCGTGATTAAAACAGCAGGCCTCTGTTTTATAGTGTTGGAAGTGGGGTAGCATTAAAACTCCTGGGAGCCACAGTTCCCCCAAATGGTATTGCTCTGTAGCATGGAAAACAATAAATTTAATAAAAAAGAAAGATGTTCAAACAACAAAAATTATGGAGATATTTATAATAATCACTTTAACTATTAATGAAGGATTAAATGACACACCCTTCCCCCAATACCCTAACTAAGCTTAATTAAAACTACTCAATCACAGGCCGTAGTGGGTTGATAGTGTTAATGTGATGAATTTGAAACACATCCTTCATTCTGCTACATAAGCCAAGGTTATCTTTTTAATCTGAACTAAATTGCTTTAAGGAGATTTACACTGTCAGGCAGATTGACATCCTGCAGTTGAGCATTTTTTTTATGTAGTTGAAGCCAATTTTTAGGAAAAATGTCCTCATGTAAGTATTTCTGTATATCACTTATCATCTCAGGCACCTTAACCCATGGAAACTTTAAGGCTTTCTATGTCTCCACTGTTTTTGTCAATATAAAATGCATGAGTAATCAGAATGAGTATAATTAACTTAAAAAAATTGGAACCATTTGATCTGTTTTATGTGTCATTGAGAGCTACTTTCCTATGTTAAATTGTGTGCAACTACTATTGTTAATAATGATGATGATAATTGGACAGTTGCTACAAGCCAGAAGTTATGTAAAGAGCTTTATACGCATCATGCATTTGAGTCCTACAAGGACACTGTCAGGTCAATATTACTATTATTATCACTTTTTTTTTTTCAGATGAGAGAAAGAGTCTCTGAAAGGTTACTTTACCCAAGGTAATGCATTTGTTATAGTTGAAAGCAGAATTTGTTTCAATCTGTCTCTAGAATCCTCATTCTTCACCAGGTCAGACAATCTTTATAAAGAATAATTTTGTCCTGCATAAAATTAGATGATTATCATAGATTTCCTACAAAAAAATTGATGTAAACTCTTATTTTATTTTTGTGGGTAGTTACAATTTACAATTAGATACTCTGACTTTGTGTGTCCAAACAGGTAGGAGAAATATAGTCCTGATAGAAGTTGCACTAACAGTGCTAAGGACCCATGATGTTAAGAATTGCCTAAGAACATATATTTGAAAAATCATTTATTGGTACATTTTCTTATAATTAAAATTCTTTGATTTGGTTAAACATCAAGCCTTTCCTCTGCCACTCCCCCATTACCTCACAATGTCTATTAAAAGTTCATTAAATTAGCTGAGACTTCAGCAAAGCCTATATATTCTAACTACTTGGATAAAGAGTGAATTTTTCATTCATCATCCTTATCCTCTCAATTATTGGCCTGAGTAATTTTTTTCACTTGAATATTATTTTTTCTTTACTAAACTAAATATACTAAATGATGTGTCGCTATCCTATGAAAGCAACCACAATGCATTAAAAATGTGCAACACAGTACCACTTGATTTTTATTACACTTTGAAAGGCAAACGGAATAAATCAAAAAGAAACAAATCTAAATGCAGTGCTGAAGTGAAGTCCAGCCTTTGAAACCAGCTTTCTATTAATCACAGGGCTGACCTTTTCATTAAGGGGCACTTGTTGAAGTCATTGACATGGTTAGAGCATTCATATGTGTGAACTGTACTCTGTGGTATTCATGTACTGGGGAAGGCATAGTGAAATTAGAATCTCTCCCTGTAGGGGGTAGACAATGACCGCTATTCAATGCCAACAATTGTCGGTTGAAATATTTCATGAAGAATGAGTTTTAAACTGTGTTTACTCCACCATCAGTAATGTCAAATGCAATTCTTAAAGAAATATATTTAACTAGCAGTCATTAATTAAACCTCTCATAGCAGCAACTTTATCCAAGCTAAATCATTTCTGAATATACACAAAGGAGTCATCAGGATTCTACTGTCATGGCTTTTAAGTCATCAATTTCAATGATGTCCATCTCTAATAGTCAGAAAACAAAAACAAAACATTGGCCAATGGGAAATTATTTAAACAATACAATAGTGTTTTGTCTAATTTTGATTGTGTACCCCATATATGTGCATTGCCTTTTGAGTTGACAATGTCTTCTAGATTAATTTTTCAACTAAATAATGCTTAAATTAAAAAAAATCAACTCAAATGTCTATAAATAATTATAATGTACTGACAGTTTTTATCACATTCTTTTTAATATGATCATCTTTGTGCAATATTTTATGGATTCATTTAGGAATAATAACTGAAATCTTCATTAGGGCATATGTTCTATGTGTTTATTTCTTACATGGAGCATCATATATTCGAACAGCAAACACATTCTTTTACATTGGCTGACATTCCACCTGAAAGTCCACTGCAGTTAGCTTGTTAACACAATTCAGGATATATGGAAGAGTAGTAAAAAGATTCCCCATAGCCAAGTAAAAATCAGAGTAGGGGGCTCAAGGAACAGAACTGTACTTAGATCAAATCTGAACTTCAAGTTCAAACATAGTTTAATGGTGAATCCAAAGTTGTAAATGCAAAATAAACACAATGTGAAGGCTGCTTTAAACCAAGCATGAAAGACCAAAAAGTCAAAGTTGAGATTT
>NW_012151619.1:484240-490235 GCF_000956105.1 Propithecus coquereli | reverse complement strand
ATTCTTTTTGTGGCTATATAATATTTCATTGTGTGTACATACCACAATCTCCTCATTCATTCATACATTGATGGACACTTAGGTTGATTCCATATCTTGGCTATTGTGAATTGCTGCAATAAATATGGGAACACAGATATCTTTTGGATATACTAAATTCCCATCCTTTGGATATACACTGGAAGAGTCAGATTGCTGGACCATATGGTAGTTCTATTTTTAGTTTCTTGAGGAACCTCCATATTGTTTTCCATAGTGGTTGCACTAATTTACATTCCCACCAATAGTATACAAGAGTTCCACTTTCCCCACATCCTCTCCAGCATTCATTATTACCTGTCTTTTTGATAAAAGCTATTTTAACTGGAGTGAGATGATAGATAACTCATTGTAGTTTTGATTTGTATTTCTCTGATGATTAGTGATGTTGAGCAATTTTTCATATAGCCATTGGCCATGTCTATTCAGATCCTTTGTCCAGTTTTAATGTAGGCATTTATTGCTATAAACTTTCCTTTTATTACTGCTTTTACTTTATCCCATAGGTTTCGGTATGTTGTGCTTTCACTTTCATTTGTTTTGAGAAATTTTTAAATTTCCTTCTTAATCTCTTCATTGACCCACTTGTTATTCAGGACCATATTGTTTAATTTTCATTTGTTTGTATAGTTTCCAATGTTCCTCGTTATAGATTTCTAGTTTTATTTCATTGTGGTCAGAGAAAAACTTGGTATGATTTCAATTTTTTTGAATTTTTTGAGACTTTTATTGTGGCCTATCACATGGTCTATCCTTGAGAATGACCCATGAATTAAGGAGAAGAATGTGAATTCTGCAGCTGTGGGATAAATGTTCTGTAAATATCTATTAGGTCCATTTGGTCTATAGTGCAGATTAAGTCCAATGTTTCATTGTTATTTTTCTGTCTAAATGATATGTCCAATGCTGAAACTGGAGTTTTGAAGTCTCCAATGAATATTGTATTGGAGTCTATCTCTCTTTTTCTCTGATAATATTTGCTTTATATATCTGGCTGCTTCAGTGTTGGGTGCATATATATTTAGAACTGTTATATCCTTTTGCTGAATTGACCCTTTATCACTATATAAAGACATTTTTTGTGTGTGTCTTTCTGCAGTTTTTGTCTTGAAATCTATTTTATATGACATAAATATAGCTACCCCTGCTCTTTTTGGTTTCCATTTATATGAAGTATCTTTTTCCATTCTTTTATTTTCAGTCTATGTGTGTCTTTATAGGTGAAGTATGTTTCTTGCAGACAACATATAGTAGGCTCTTGTTTTTTTATCCCTTCTGCCACTCTATGTCTCTTATTGAAGAGTTTAGTCCATGGTTATTATTGATAGCTAAGGACATACTACTGCAATGTTGTTATTTGATATCTGTTTTTTTTGTGGTCCACTCTTTATTTCTTATTTTGTTCCTGTGTTCCTTTCTTAGAAGTTATTTTCCCTAGTACTTTTAATTTCTTGCTTTTTATTTTTTGTGTATAGGTTGTAGGTTTTTTGATTTGATGTTACCATGAACCTTGAAAAAAAATTTTATAACCAATTATTTTAAACATATGACAAATCTACTTACAAAGACACAAATGAATAAACACAAGCAAAGAGAGATCTAACAGAAATTCTACCATTTAACTGCATCCCCCTCACTTCTTTAACATTTTGTTGTTTCCATCCATATGTTTTTATGCTTCCTATCTCTCAAAAAGGTGTTATTTTTGATAGGTTTGTCTTTTAGTCTTCCTACTCTAGGTGTAAGTGGTTTACACCCCACAGTTACAGCAATTATATATTCTGTATTTGTGTGCTTAGTGTTATCAGTGAGTTGTCTACCTACAGGAGATTTCTTATTCTTTATTAATGTCCTTTTCTTTCAGATTAAAGCACTCCTGTTAGCATTTCTTATAGGACAGGTCTGGTGTTGATGAAATTTCTCAGCTTTTATTTTTCTGGGAAAGTCTGTATTTCTCCTTCATGTTTAGAGGATATTTTTGCAGGATATAATACTCTAGTTTTAAGGTTTTTTTCCTTCAACACTTTGAATATGTCATCCCACTCTCTCCTGGACTATAAAATTTCCACTGTGAAGTCTGCTGCCAGACATATTGGAGCTCCTTTATACATTATTTTTTCATGCTTCCCTTAGGACCTTTTTTTTTTTGCCTGTGACCTTTGGAAGCTTGATTGTTAAATGCCTTCAGGTAGTCTTGTTTGGGTTAAGTCTGCGTGGTGTTCTATGACTTTCTTATACCTGAATATTGATATCTTTCTCTAGGTTTGAAAAGTTCTCTGTTATTATTTCTTTAAATAAACTCTCTACACCAATCTTTCTTAAAGAGGAGGTATCCTCTTTAAGCCCAATAACACTTAGATTTGCTCTTTTGAGGCTATTTTCTAGATCTTGTAGGCATGCTTCATTCTTATTTATTTTTTCTTTTGTGTATTTACAAATAGCCTGTCTTCAAGCTCACTAATTCTTTCTGCTGCTTGGTCAATTCTGCTGTTGAGACACTCTGATGCATTTCTCAGTTTGTCAATTCTTAAGCTCTAGGTTTTTTTTCTTTTCGTTATTTCAATCTCTTTGTTAAATTTCTCTGATGGGCTTCTCAATTACTTCTCTGTGTTGTCTTAAAGTTCATTGAACTTCCTCAGGACAGCAATTTTCAATTCTTTGTCTGAAAATTCACCTATCTCCATCACTCTAAGATTAGTCACTTGTATTTCATTTAGTTTGTTTGGTGAGGTCTTGTCTTCCTGGATGTTCTTGATGCTTGTGGATGTTCATTGATGTCTGGGCATTGAAGAGTTAGTTATTTATTTTAATCTTCACAGTCTGGGCTTCTTTGAACCTGTCCTTCTTGAGAAGGCTTTCCAGATATTCAAAGGGAATTGAGTGTTGTGGTCTAAGTCTCTGGTCACTGTAGCTGTATCGGCACTGGGGGTGCCCCAAGCCCAGTAATGCTGTGACTCTTCCAGACTCCTGGTTGTACTGCCATGGTGGACTTGGATAAGATACAAGAGAATTTCCTGGATTACCAGGCAATGTCTCTCACTCTCTTCCCTATCTGTGCTGGGCCACTAGAGTTGGGAGAGGAGTGATGACATGGGCACTCCCTCATGGCCACCAGTGCCAGGTCACACTTGAAGCCGGCCCATTCTCACCAAAGCCAGTGGTGACTATTGCCTGGCTAACTCTAATGTTTGTTCAAAGCCCAAGGATTCTTTAGTTAGAGGTGGTGAATCCGCCAGCATTAGATCCTTGCCTTCATAGCAGCTTGTTTCCTTCTGGCCCAGTATGGGTCCAGAAATGCCATCTAGAAACAAAGGCCTGGTCTCAGGGGCCTCAGTAGTCTTCTTGGTACTTTATTTTACTGCAGCTGAGCGGGTATCGAGTTGCGAAACAAAGTCCTCTGAGCTCTTCCCTTTCCTTTCCTCAAGTGGAAGAAGATTCTCCCTAAGCCGTGCTGCCTGTATTTGGGGCAGGAGGGAAACAGGCACTAGCTTGGCCACAGGTGCTGGTGTCTTACTCGTTCATGTGCACCCAAGTCCACTGGCTCTGAGCCAGCACAACCACAGGAATTGTCCAAGGACTGCAGCCCTTGTGCCCTGACTGTCTTATGAATTTAGTCCAGGCCCCAGGCTGCTCTGTCTGTCCCTGTTGGGACTAGTGGAAAATAGGGCTCCGGGGTGGAGGATTTCCCTCTGGCCTGGCTTGTCAAAATGCTCCCTCCAAGGGCACTGGCAGAATTCTGCACTGTGCTATGTTCCACTGTGCCAGGACAGCCCTGAGTTTCAATTTTAAGCCCCACAATCACTTCACTCTCCCTCTACAGGGAACATAGATTCTCTCTCCCCTGGTAAACTATTGTGGCACTGCCAGGGAATGGCAGAGGGGTGGCATAGGTAATGCAAGATTGTCTTTTCTGCCCTCTTCAGTGCCTCTTTCCTTGATATAATGTTAGTATGATCGCTCACCTGGCTTTTGTTTCTTCTGAAGGTGCTTGCTTTACGTGGATAGCTGTTAAATTAGGTGTTTGTATGAAGGGACGATCACTGGAGGTTGCTATTCAGCTATGTTGCTCTGCCCGCCTCACCACAAAAATGAAGAATTTTCAATCCATTTTCCATGTTTTCTTAAGTTGGCCAAAATGTATTGATTGATTTAAATTTTCTTATTTTCCTTTGTGTTAATATATTGTACTATTTCCCTGTGAATAAATACTTTATTTCTTCTAATAGAAGCTTATTTTACTCAGCAACAAAATCATATTATTCA
Organism: Propithecus coquereli; assembly: GCF_000956105.1. NCBI lineage: Eukaryota > Metazoa > Chordata > Mammalia > Primates > Indriidae > Propithecus > Propithecus coquereli. The sequence continues at coordinate 485,933 of NW_012151619.1, read as the reverse complement.
GCATGTGGAGAAAAAACAGAAAAAAACCCTCATTTTACTTCTGGAAACAAGACAGGAAAATAAATCTTAAAAAAAAAAATTGCATTTCAATGAAAATTTATTTAAATGATGAGCTTGACAGTTATTAATCATTTTTGCAAAGATAAAAGTCTGTATTTTGAGTAACGTATAGTCTTATGTAATATGTCAGATTACACTAGTATACTTTTTTGAATATTTATAATAATTGCACTAAACAATTAGCAAAAGTGTCCTCTCTTTCATTCTATCTTAATGAAAGGAATAAAAACAAACATGCTTCAAAATGCAAGAATAATTTTTAAGCAAAGTATCAAAAGATGATAAAGTAGAAAGATAAATTATGGTAAAAATGGGGATATAGTATCAAGAAAAAAATAGATGGAAAGAACAGAGATAATAGAACCAGAGAAAAAACAGGTTGTGATTTCAATGTAGCCCAAGGGGACAATGCAATTTGGAGAGGTCTAAATGGTTCACAATTACGATTTGCATATAGTTGTGATACAAGGAGAGGGCCTTTTTTTTTTTTTTTCTTAACAAGGTGTGGTTATTTTAGAGAGTATGTTTATGTTTGAATGCATGTATATATGTTTGTGCATGTGTGGATTTTTACATCCCAAAGACACTACAAGTATATGTTGATATTCAAATTACAGAAAAGATTACCTGTGGAAACATTATATAGGAGAGCAATTTCTCATAATTTTATTTAATTGGATTTAAGTAAATTAAGTTAAAGTTTCTATCTAACATCTCTGTTATGAACTTTGGGCAAACTTTAGCATTTTCAGATTTCAAAAATTTTCATTGGAATGACAAACAAAACTGCATTTTCATGGTTTCACATAAAATACCATGAAGATTTTCATTGTGTCTGTGCGTTGTTTTTTTTCTGTCTTGGCTAAAAATGTAACATATTGGAAACATTCCAAGAAAAAATATCCTGGGGAGTTTCCAGTCCAACTTTTATACCAAAGTTTGGATAAGATTTGGAGAAGCATACAGATTTTATTTTGATTTATATCTAGGTTTACTCACAACCCATCACACAAGCCTATACACAAAGGAATCTTTTTTAACAAATGTTATCTAATTTATGAACTAATGATTCAATGCTTGCTGGTTTTCCTTTTTCCTGCAGAAAAGTAAAACTAGATTTCTGCCAACAAACATCTAGCAGCCACCTCATCCTTGATTTTGACACCCCTTTCTTTTTTTTCCCCCATTCCATCCACTCCCAAATTCCCCTTCAGTTTTACTGATGTTGGCTACAGTAGTGGTTACAATGTCTGTGAAGTTGTTATTAAGATTCTTTTAATAAACTTCAAATGTGATCTGTCATTATCAATTAAATATCAAAATATTTTGTTAAAATGATGCACAAATAGTTTTGTTTAGTACATATGTTCAACTATTAAAGATATTGTATCATCAAAACCAAAATTCAAGGTATCTTTAATTATCTGGTTTAAGATCTGATCCTCTTATAAACATGTACCTTGCTTGGGTCAAGCTCTTGAAGCCCAAATGGTAAATAATGTTAGTTCCAAACTGCTTATTTCTGAATTTAGGGTAATAAAAGAACTTTATGTCAAACCTAGTAGCAAGTCAGGATTTCTGAAAATAGTGCTTTAATTCTTAAATGTAAATACACTTAAAATAAATTTCCCTT
>NW_012151619.1:478378-481004 GCF_000956105.1 Propithecus coquereli | reverse complement strand
TTTTTTTTTGTTGATATAGTTGAATTTATCTATTTTTTTTCTTTTGTTGCCTGTATTTTGGGTATCATAGCCAAGAAATCATTTCCGAAGCTAAGGTAATGAAGATTTTCTCCTGTGTTTTCTTCTAGTTTTCTTCTAAAGTTTAATTGTTTTAGCTCTTACGTTTGAGTGTTTTATCCATTTTGTGTTAATTTTTGGACATGGCATAAGGTAAAGGTTTAACTTCATTCTCTTGCAAGTGGATACACATTTTCCCAACACACCATTTGTTAAAGACTGCCTTTTCCCCATTGAATGGTGTTGGCGCCCTTGTTGAAAATCACTTGAGGGTTTATATGTGAGATTTTATTTCTGGGCTCTCTATTCTCTTCGTTTGTATGTATGTCTTTACGTCAGTATACACTGTTTTGATTATAGTAGCTTTGCAGTAAGTTTTGATATCAGGAAGTGAGAGAATTCCAACTTTTTTTTTTTTTCTTTTTTCAAGATTGTTTTGGCTATTCAGGGTTTTCAAGGTTTCAAATGAATTTGGAGATAGATTTTTCTGTCTCTGTAAAAAAAAAAATCATTGGAATTTTGATAGAGTTTGCACTGAGTCTGACAAAGTACCATTCCTCCATTCTGTGGGTTGTCTCTTCACTTTGTTAATTGCTTCCTTTGCTGTGCAGAAGATTTTCAGTTTAATAAAATCCCATTTGTTTATTTTTGCTTCTGTTACCTGCGCTTTTGGGTTCATATCTAAAAAATCATTGCATAGACTAATGCGACGGAGCTTTTCTCCTAGTAGGTTTACTTTTAGGTCCTAAACATTTAACTTTTTAATTCATTTAGTATTGATTTTTATGTATGGTGTGAGATAAGGATCTAGTTTCACTATTCTCCATGTAGATATCCAGTGTTCTCAATACCATTTATTGAAGAGACTGTCCTTTCTCCATTGTAACTCATACAATTTATATATTAATTTTTCTGTCAATATTTATTTATATTAATTCCAATTTATTACTCTTATAAACTGAGTACTTTGTGTTAAGCCCTGTTCTAAGTAGTTGTAATGGATCGAATGTCAGAATGTGAGTTTATTTGCAAATAGGGTCTTTGTAGATGTAATTTAGTTAAGGATTGTGAGATGAGATCATTCTGGATTTAGAGTCTGCCCTAAATTCAATGGGTTTCTTATTCTTATAACAAGAGGAAATGCTAGAGAGAGACACAGAGAAAGTCATGTGATGATGGAAGCAAACATTGGTGTGATGCATCTACATGCCCAGGGACACCCAGTATTCCTGGCAATGACCAAATATTGAACATTATGGAACAGACACTCTCTCAGAGCCTCCAGAAGAAACCAACTGTCCACTCCTTAATTTTGGACTACTGTTCTCCAGAATTGTGAAAGAATACATTTCTGTTGGTTTTCATGACAAAGTTTATTTTAATTTGTTATACCAGCCCCCCAAAACTAATACATTGTTTAATGAGTTAATTCATTTATTTTTCATAACTATGACATGAATTAGTTTCTACTATCACCCAATTTTATAGAGGAGGAAAATGAGTTTACAAGATATTAGTTTATACAGCTGGAGGTGGAGACAGATGATAACATACAAGTTATTGGAAACATGCCACATTGCCTCCTTATCTGGGCTAATTTAGTAATTATTGGCATTCATATGTATATAGCTAGCTTGACTTGCTAGTATCAACCATCAGAATGGTTGCTAAATCTTTAATTTCTACTTTGTCTATATTAGAAAAAGATTACTAACCATATTTCCATACTTCAAAAGTATTTGTATAAGCTTTTACATAAGAAAATTTTTTTACCACTATGATTTAAAACTTGTCACCATGATTTAGTAGTTTACTACAGCACATTTTGATTATATATATTTAATCACTGCTTTTTAAAGAGCACTGAAAGAATTTGAAAAACTAAAGCAACTGCTAAAAATCCTTTAGGCAAGAAATATCAGAGGAATGAAAGCTGGTTTTCATTGTTCAAATAATCATTCTACAATACTTCAACATTTCACAGTGGCATGTTACATGTGTCATTTTATTTATGTGATGGGAAAGTACAAGGCAGTATGACTTATTCAGTAAATCCAGATTGTGGTAGAGCAATAATCAAGAACAAAATCTTTATTACAATGTGTACTTCTGTCCAATAAAAATTAGCAAACTTTTTCTAACACATCTAAATTCAACTAACTCTAATTCTAAACTCATCTAAGTTTCCTCAAATTTTATTTCAGTAATAACATTTAAATAAAAATGAATCGCTTGTTAATACCTTAGATTGCCTATTCATGTATGAGTTTCTTTTATATTTACTTTTTGCCTTTTAAATTTTCTATTTCAGAAATTCTTTTTCCATAATTCTAGGTTTTACAATCTTCAGGACTTTTAAACATTTGATTGAATATTTAGTATATGTTATTTTAGTATTTAGGGTAATGCAAATTTTATCTTGTACCTTGTCACTGTTTGCTGAAAGTAACTTTGTCTAACACAGTGGTTCTTTAAATTTAAAAATCACCTCATATACTTTCATGTATCCTTCTACTTTCCCTCATTAATTAATCTTTAATCACTCTCAAAAATGGCCCATTATGCCCCC
>NW_012151619.1:473004-475680 GCF_000956105.1 Propithecus coquereli | reverse complement strand
AAGAATGATTCTTGGTTGGCCAACCAACATGGAGGGAATGATGAGTCCAACGGCTCTGGGACAGAAGAGCATTTGTGCAGATGATGTTCTAGATAAAGGCCGGGCCGCAACAGACATCAGAGAGCCTACCGTGCACTGGGAACTAAGTAAAGGGAATGAGATAATAATGGAGAAAAAGTCACTGGCATCCAGAGTGTTATATTCCAACGGGATGAGGCAGTTTTGAAAATAATGACAAGCACATAAATGAAGCAGGGAATTTCAGGTGGTGAAAAGTGCTGGAAAGAAAATAAAACAAGTTGATAGGATAGTCTGATTTGGAGGTAAGGGGTCAGTGAGCATGGGGGCATTTGACCTGAATGCAAGGAGGAAGACAGCCTTGAAAACACCTGAAGGAAGAGAGTTCTAGCCTGAGGAAAGAGCAAATGCCAAGTCTCAGAGATAGGAATAAACCTAGTAAGATGGAGGCCCAGAATAATAGCTGAGGTGGTCAGAGCATCACATGGATGGGAGAGACATTAACTGTGAGGGACAAGATTGAAGGAGGAGCAGAACTAGGAGGAAATGTTATTCGTTCTGTTTCGGTTGTGTTAAGTTTGCTTTATTTCTTAGGCATCTAAACCAAGTTTGTCGATATCGAGTTGCATAAATGAGTCCATGGCTTAAAGCTAAGAAAAAGGCTGGGGCTGGAAGGATAAATGTGGGAGAAGGTGTTAACATACAGAAAGTCAATGTGCTTGGGTGTCATCAGTTATGGGGACTCTGGCATAAGAAATCAGAAAGGTAAGCAGGCTCACACGATGGAGGGCCTTGCATGCTGTGTTAAGCAGGTTGTATTTTATCCCAAATGTACTAAGAAGACATTGTATGATTTTTGAACAGGGAAGTGACATTACTCAATTTACAGTTGCTTCTCTTTATTTGTGGATTTTGTATTTACGTATTTGTCTACCCATAACCCCCAAATCAATACTGGCATTTTTATGGTCATTTGCAGACATACACAGAGTAGTGAAAATTTTAGTCTGCAGATGCACGTTCCCAGCTAAGATCAAACGAGTTGACTCTCTGCCTTCTTGTCTCAGCTCTCATACTGTATAATAAGTTTCCTTTTTGTGGCCAATTTAGTGCCACATTTTCTTCATTCTTATGATGTTTATTGCTGTTTAAAATGGCCTCCAAGCATAGTGCTAAAGTACTGTCTAGTGTTCCTAGGCACAAGAAGGCTGTGATGTGCCCTTAAGGGACAGATACGTGTGATAGATAAGCTTTGCACAAGTATGACTTACAGTGCTGTTGGTCCTGAGGTCAATGCTAATGAATCAACAGTATATATTAAATAAGGTGTCTTTAACAGAAATATACTTCAAACAAGATTATATATTGATTGGTTGATGAAAATTTTGTGACCAGAAGTTTGTAGGACCTTAACCTTTTTTCTCCTGTAGGGTCAATGATTCCTTATTCACTAATTCAGTGCTTGCAGTGACTTCCTAGAACATGACTACCTAGAATAACAAGCGTTGACCGAATGTCTCAAAAAGGCTACATTGAATTACATAATGAAACAGTTGGGTTTATTATAAGAAAGCTTTTCCTGTAGTTGTATAAAACACTGGCAAGACTTCTTTAGGGAACAAAAAGAAAAGCAATTCGTTTTTTCAAATGGCTATGTTAAAAAAAAAAAAAAACAGTAATTGAGAAACTTTAGCCCATAGATTATGTATAGCTGTTGGTTTATTTTATCTGCCATTAGATAAAATGTAAAGTGAAGTTTCACTTGGCTTTTTCTGCTCTGGTCTTGAAATCAACAAATACAATTATGTGCATTTGTAAGATTAAAGCCAAGTACTTAGCACAGTGCATGACTAATAATCGTCGCTCCAGTAAGTGTTAGTTGCTGTTGCTGCTGCTGTTTCCAATGCCCTGAAGGAATGCCCTGTGTCTACCCTGAGATGGTATTCCCCCAAGGGACAAAGGTGGCAACACCAGCAGATTAACCAGGTTATGTTCCCTAACAGTAGGTGTAACTGAAGATAGTCTCTGCTCCTACCTGTTGTTTCAGCCAACAAGCCCATACTGTTGGTGGCCCCTGGTTAGTACAATGTATTATATGCTCATGTTACCAAGAGATATTTTGTAAATAAAAATATGAAATATGGAGTTAGTCGTGGAGCAACTGCCACTCAGATTTGGAATCAGTTAGTCAGGGAGCAAAGAGATTAGGGAGTGTTCCGGGCCAATATGTTTTATTGATTGATTGATTGAGTTCATTTCTGTTGACCCTAGGTCAAACTTTTTTTTTTAATTTCAGAATATTGTGGGGGTACAAATGTTTTGGTTACATAAATTGTTTTTGTACCTTTTGAGTCAAGTATGTCCATCCCCCAGATAGTGTGCATTGTACTTATTGAGTATGAATTTACCCATCCCCTCCGACCCCCTCCCACCTGCTTGATTTCCAATAAATGTTATTTCCATATATGCACATAAGTATTGATCGATTAGTTCCAATTTAATGATAAGTACCTGTGGTGTTTGTCCATTCTTGTGATACTTCACTTAGAAGAATGGTCTCTAGTTCCATCCAGGTTAAATACAAGGGGCATTAGTTCATCATTTTTTTAATGGCTAAGTAGTACTCCATGGTATACATATACCACATTTTATTAATCC
>NW_012151619.1:467377-472954 GCF_000956105.1 Propithecus coquereli | reverse complement strand
AGAGTAAAAGTTAACAAGGAGAAGGCCCTGAATATCACATTGAGAGTTTTATTTTATTTTGAGAGTCAATTGGAAGTTATTTGTGTATCTTCGGAATGGGAATCATGAAACAACATTATATTTGACAAGATATTTCTTTCTGGAAGCATCACCAGAGTCTGGAGGCAAGAATTCCACCATTTGAAAAAAAAAAAAATTCCAGTAGTTTGGCTACAAGTAGTGATGGCTTGAGATGAAGCTCTAATTGTAATAACAGAGCAAAGGAAAATTCCAAGAAATAGTATGAGGAGGAGCAGGATTTGGTAATTACTCAAACACAAGGGACAGAGAATACAGATACAGAAGAGACTTCAAAATAAATACAGACTGTTCTGTGACAAAACAAGAGTGATCAACTATCTTTTTAATCACAATGTTTATGAAAGACCACATTGCAGAGTTGACTACACAAACCAAAAATATAATTCTCCATATACAAAAGAGATTTAATTTCTAAACAGCATCATCCACTGTTCTGCATTATTTTAGTGAAGCAGAAGACACAGTATTTTCCTAAAATTTTCAAGTGATCTCTTTTTGCTACTCTGTTACTTTGTGCCAACAATAGTGGACTGAATGGCCATCCACACCCAGAGAAAGGTCACTGATGAATTAGTGTCAGCCTGGGGAGATATAACAAGGGATGTTTTGAAGGGGTCACCTTTGCATCCAGGGATGCTTAAGTGTTTCTTCAATGACCTGGAAAATGAAGTAGAGAATAGGCTCATCAAATTTGTAGACGAGTTCAATCTTCTGAAGAGAATAAGGATAGGGCTGCTCTTGGAAGATAGATTCATTATTCAAAATGAATTTGGCAAATTGGAAAGGCAGTGAGAAATGAAGGGAACGAAGTTAATAAAGGTCACATTCAAGTTAGTATAACAAAGTCAAAGATCCAAAATCAAAGGACACACAACAATATCTCTACACTAATGAGGGAAAAGGTGATATGGAATAGTATTCGAAATATTCTTTTTAGCAACGCCATGCCAAAAAGATTGGGGAATGATATCTATACACAAGAACTAAATTCACCACATTTTATAACTTTCTGTGGATTTAATCCAGGGGGCCCAAAATCTCATATAAGATTTTCTATTTAGCAGTTCAGCAATATAGTTAGATACTTACTAGATGAAATTCTGTGTGTTTCTTTATCCTGATTTATATAGCATTAAAATGTAGTTTTTTAAATGTAGTTAATAAGTCTAAATAAGTCTAGTTCAAAAAATTAGGCTCAAACAGTTAGAGAATAACCTCTGCTCACACAAAAACATTTCACGTTTTTTTGAATATGAAAATTTTTCTTAATTGCATTGTTTCCATATTAAATCATTCAACATACATTCAAGAAATAACAGCTAAGTAACAACCATGCATGGCACTCTGTTAGGTACTGGTATGCAGTGGTAAGCAAACTATAGAATCTCTGACTTCATAGAGCTGGGGTCCTGGGCCAGGAGTCAGCACACTTTCTACAAAGGGCCAGGTAGTAAATGTCTTAGGCTTTGCTTGACCATATGGTCTCTGCTGCAATGAGTCAACTCTGCTATTGTAGCATAAGAGCAGACATATACAATCCATAAACAAACAGGGGTGGCTGTATTCCCATAAAAGGTTGTTTATAAAAACAGGCAGTGGGGCAAATTTGGCCCACTGGCCTTAGTTTGCCAACTCCTGTTCTAGTGGATAAGATAGTCATTAAAAAAGTAAAAACTTGATATAAATACATATAGAATGCCATGTGGGCAAATACTGAGAGGTGGGCAAGGAGAATATTTTAGAATGGGTGGTTTGGAAAGGTTTTACTGAAGAGGTGACATTTCACATGAGAGATGAAGAATGATTCTTGGTTGGCCAACCAACATGGAGGGAATGATGAGTCCAACGGCTCTGGGACAGAAGAGCATTTGTGCAGATGATGTTCTAGATAAAGGCCGGGCCACAACAGACATCAGAGAGCCTACCGTGCACTGGGAACTAAGTAAAGGGAATGAGATAATAATGGAGAAAAAGTCACTGGCATCCAGAGTGTTATATTCCAACGGGATGAGGCAGTTTTGAAAATAATGACAAGCACATAAATGAAGCAGGGAATTTCAGGTGGTGAAAAGTGCTGGAAAGAAAATAAAACAAGTTGATAGGATAGTCTGATTTGGAGGTAAGGGGTCAGTGAGCATGGGGGCATTTGACCTGAATGCAAGGAGGAAGACAGCCTTGAAAACACCTGAAGGAAGAGAGTTCTAGCCTGAGGAAAGAGCAAATGCCAAGTCTCAGAGATAGGAATAAACCTAGTAAGATGGAGGCCCAGAATAATAGCTGAGGTGGTCAGAGCATCACATGGATGGGAGAGACATTAACTGTGAGGGACAAGATTGAAGGAGGAGCAGAACTAGGAGGAAATGTTATTCGTTCTGTTTCGGTTGTGTTAAGTTTGCTTTATTTCTTAGGCATCTAAACCAAGTTTGTCGATATCGAGTTGCATAAATGAGTCCATGGCTTAAAGCTAAGAAAAAGGCTGGGGCTGGAAGGATAAATGTGGGAGAAGGTGTTAACATACAGAAAGTCAATGTGCTTGGGTGTCATCAGTTATGGGGACTCTGGCATAAGAAATCAGAAAGGTAAGCAGGCTCACACGATGGAGGGCCTTGCATGCTGTGTTAAGCAGGTTGTATTTTATCCCAAATGTACTAAGAAGACATTGTATGATTTTTGAACAGGGAAGTGACATTACTCAATTTACAGTTGCTTCTCTTTATTTGTGGATTTTGTATTTACGTATTTGTCTACCCATAACCCCCAAATCAATACTGGCATTTTTATGGTCATTTGCAGACATACACAGAGTAGTGAAAATTTTAGTCTGCAGATGCACGTTCCCAGCTAAGATCAAACGAGTTGACTCTCTGCCTTCTTGTCTCAGCTCTCATACTGTATAATAAGTTTCCTTTTTGTGGCCAATTTAGTGCCACATTTTCTTCATTCTTATGATGTTTATTGCTGTTTAAAATGGCCTCCAAGCATAGTGCTAAAGTACTGTCTAGTGTTCCTAGGCACAAGAAGGCTGTGATGTGCCCTTAAGGGACAGATACGTGTGATAGATAAGCTTTGCACAAGTATGACTTACAGTGCTGTTGGTCCTGAGGTCAATGCTAATGAATCAACAGTATATATTAAATAAGGTGTCTTTAACAGAAATATACTTCAAACAAGATTATATATTGATTGGTTGATGAAAATTTTGTGACCAGAAGTTTGTAGGACCTTAACCTTTTTTCTCCTGTAGGGTCAATGATTCCTTATTCACTAATTCAGTGCTTGCAGTGACTTCCTAGAACATGACTACCTAGAATAACAAGCGTTGACCAAATGTCTCAAAAAGGCTACATTGAATTACATAATGAAACAGTTGGGTTTATTATAAGAAAGCTTTTCCTGTAGTTGTATAAAACACTGGCAAGACTTCTTTAGGGAACAAAAAGAAAAGCAATTCGTTTTTTCAAATGGCTATGTTAAAAAAAAAAAAAAACAGTAATTGAGAAACTTTAGCCCATAGATTATGTATAGCTGTTGGTTTATTTTATCTGCCATTAGATAAAATGTAAAGTGAAGTTTCACTTGGCTTTTTCTGCTCTGGTCTTGAAATCAACAAATACAATTATGTGCATTTGTAAGATTAAAGCCAAGTACTTAGCACAGTGCATGACTAATAATCGTCGCTCCAGTAAGTGTTAGTTGCTGTTGCTGCTGCTGTTTCCAATGCCCTGAAGGAATGCCCTGTGTCTACCCTGAGATGGTATTCCCCCAAGGGACAAAGGTGGCAACACCAGCAGATTAACCAGGTTATGTTCCCTAACAGTAGGTGTAACTGAAGATAGTCTCTGCTCCTACCTGTTGTTTCAGCCAACAAGCCCATACTGTTGGTGGCCCCTGGTTAGTACAATGTATTATATGCTCATGTTACCAAGAGATATTTTGTAAATAAAAATATGAAATATGGAGTTAGTCGTGGAGCAACTGCCACTCAGATTTGGAATCAGTTAGTCAGGGAGCAAAGAGATTAGGGAGTGTTCCGGGCCAATATGTTTTATTGATTGATTGATTGAGTTCATTTCTGTTGACCCTAGGTCAAACTTTTTTTTTAAATTTCAGAATATTGTGGGGGTACAAATGTTTTGGTTACATAAATTGTTTTTGTACCTTTTGAGTCAAGTATGTCCATCCCCCAGATAGTGTGCATTGTACTTATTGAGTATGAATTTACCCATCCCCTCCGACCCCCTCCCACCTGCTTGATTTCCAATAAATGTTATTTCCATATATGCACATAAGTATTGATCGATTAGTTCCAATTTAATGATAAGTACCTGTGGTGTTTGTCCATTCTTGTGATACTTCACTTAGAAGAATGGTCTCTAGTTCCATCCAGGTTAAATACAAGGGGCATTAGTTCATCATTTTTTTAATGGCTAAGTAGTACTCCATGGTATACATACCACATTTTATTAATCCACTCATGTATTGATGGGCACTTGGGTTGTTTCCACATCTTTGCAATTGTGAATTGTGCTGCTATAAACATTCAGGAGCAGGTGTATTTTTTATGGAGTGTCTTTTGTTCCTTTGGGTAGATGCCCAGTAGTGGGATTGCTAGATCAAACTGTAGTGTTTTAAATAGGAACTCAGTACATGGTGCATGGCTGTCATAGGGTCAAAAAGCAGCGTTGGAGCTAAAAGCTAGGAGGAGCTGAAAGTTGTCAGTGTTGTCAGAGTGGGGTGTCAGGAGGAGTAATGGAACAAGAGGAGCATATTTACCACGGCACCCTGGAAGAAAGGGAGGTGATAGGCAGGCTGCAGAATGGCAGGTTTGGAGGAAGTTAGCAAATCACAAAATGTAAAAAGAATTTTTTTTTAAATGGGAAAAATACAGAGTCATAGAGATATAATGAAAACAGAAAAGATAAATACATGTAAGTATAAAATGCTGGTTTCATTCTTGACTTTCTTTCTTCAGTTCTCTTCCCTGCCATCCTCTACGTTACCTTCATGAACACCATTATTTCAGAAATCTATTCCTCAAAACTTAAGCTCACTGTTACCTATTCCGTCCTCCTTGCACCACATGTCTAGTCCCTTTGCTCAGCCGACAGGCTCTGCCTCCTCAGCGTCTTACTTTTGCCCAGGCCCTCCTGCTCACACTCTTGCCTGAACTACATCAGCCACACTTTGCCTTGGCACTGATCTCTCCGAACTCCCACCCCATACACATTTTTAAAAGGCAAATGAAAGAGTTATTGCACTTTTTAGTTTTTTGTTTATTTTTCTCTTTCAGTCTCTATATTTATCTGTTGAATTGTGCTAATCTCTCTCTCTGCTGTCATTCTGTAATTCGCTTTCAGTAAAGAACTCTCCTCTGTTCTCAAGTATCTTAGTTTTCTCTGTTTTCCTCTGCTTTTTTTTCCTTTCCTGTCTCTTTCCTTGTTTCAATTATTTACAACAAAATATGATTTTAATATTTTTATTTTTACTTTTCTTCTA
>NW_012151619.1:441167-466177 GCF_000956105.1 Propithecus coquereli | reverse complement strand
GTTTAGCATCTAAGGCCGCTCTGCCCTAATCCACAGTCAATGCAGAGACTTGTTTAGATCCTCCCTAGAAGGAGCTCTTACCAGTTTCAAGGGCTGTCCATTCACAATTTCTTCCTCTTTGAATATGTTCCCCTACACTTCATTACTCCTAATAATTTCTCTGCTTAAATGTTCCTTCCTCAGATAAGTCCTTCCTGACTAGACCAATCAACAAATATTTATTGATCACCTACTATGCAGCAGAATCTGTTCTAGGCAATGGGAATACAGCAATGAGCAAAGCAGACGAAAACCTCTGCCCCCATGTAGTGTACGACATAGTGGGAAGGCAGACAATGAAGCAAGAGGTAAAGTCCTAGAGAAAATAAGGAAGGAAAGGGTAAGGAGGACAGGGCTTGGGTTGTGGGGTGTTGCAAGTTTTAAAATGTTTTTCAGGGAAGGCCTTTCTGGGAAAATAGTATTTGACTAGAGACTTAAGGAATGTGAAGGAATGAGCTATATGGAAATCTGAGGAAAAGTATGATAGGCTGAAAGAATATCAAGTCTGAAGGAGGAAATACAAATAGCTGGAGCCAGCTGAGCAGGGCAACTGCCGCAGGAGAGGAGGTCAGGCAGGCAACTAGGCACTGGACTGAGATCACCAGGGCTTGTGCCCTGACGGAGGAGGAGGAGCTGTGGAGGCATAAAGCAGGGCAGTGATGTGCTCTGAATTACATTTAAACCACATTATCCTGGCAGCGAGCTGGGTTGACACTCCACTGAAGTGGGGCAAGAGTGGTATCTAAAGGGATACCTCCCGTGCCCACTCTATTGTTATGCCATTTCTTTCTCTCAGGGTGTCCTTTTCTCTTTCACAAGCACTTATTAAAATTCACCATCATGTATTCAATTTTATATTTATTTTTTTAACATCCTCTCCCTCATCCATTGCAATATATATTCCACGAGGGCAAGGACAAAGTCTCTTTGTTGACAGTGGCTCTTGCCAGCAGGTGTTGAGCCTAAGCAGATGCCTGGGCACATAGTAGGTACTGAATAAATAATTGTTGAAAATATAGAACAACCCTAGGATGCATTATCTATACCTTATAAATCAGAGAAGTTAAATAGTTTGCCCAAGGAAAATGGGATACTAGGAATTGGTTTTTTTTCCCCCCAATTTTAAAGGCAGATTCTTTTAATAAATGCGGTATTCTGTTGATATTTTATATTTTTTCTTGAAAAATATGAACCAATACTTGAGTTACAAATTAAAATTTAAGTAACTCCTTTTGATTTTCATTTTAACTGGAAAGATTCACATTGCATATAGTACTTTAAGACTGTATTTCCCAGTGTAATTTGAAGAGTGTTACTCCATGATATGGACTACATATATAACGAATATTGAATTAAAAAAAGCAATCTTCCCTCTTCCTTCAACAGTGATGGAATATGTTTCAAAAACCAATTGTGGTTTTTGTTGATGGCAGCACAAAGATCTCTAGGGACTTGAATCTTTACAGTATATCTTAGACTTTGTGAATATAGAATAGAATCACATTTCCAGGAGGTTACCTAATATTATAAAAGGCTCTTGATAAATCTCAAGTGATCTGTAGTAACATTTTACTGCCGTTGCTATAGCTTTCTGCATGTAAGTGTATACAAGCTGTTTAAAAGTCTTCAAAAGTGAACTTCGATGGACAATACATCATTAGTATATGTTTCCCATTAAAATAAAAAATAGTTAATGTATTTTGCCAATGATCCTCAAAATTCAAACTGAGATTTTATTTTTTCTATTTTGAAAATGAAACATTATTGCAAACTGAACTAAATGAATTTAAGAGTTTGTTTTTAATTAAAAGTAAATTTTAAATACAAAATCTTTTGGTGATATGTTTATCTGTCTAAAACAAGCAAAACATCAATGAAGTATTCTTTTAAATAGAAAAAATGAGGAGGAGATTTGATAAGAGGAATTCCATGAAATACACTCTTAGAATCTGGAACCTCATAAAAACGATATAGTCTGATCTAGAATATTCATGTGTTCCTACATTTCATATATGTGCTTATAAGGAGAAAAATAGTTAATATGAATGACAGAAAGAAATGCTTTCTCGTAACATCAAAGATTTTTTATTCAGTCTTGAAACTACCACAAATACTGGCTGACTCAAACTAAAAAATTAGCTTATGCAATGCCGTCTGCTTTGTGAGCAATGCAATAGTGCAGTTTTACCATGACATTTCTCTAATTTAGAACATATATGTTATTAGTCAGATCCAAGTTTCAGGGAAATAATATGCAGTGTTGAAAGATGGTTTATAATTTCTGATCTCTTTCTATCTCCTGCTCAAGAACATATTAGAAATTGTAAATAAAATCCAAAAAATGTAAATTCTCTTTAGCAAACCTTATTTTCTCCCTACAACATGTCGAACCTCTATATCAGCTAGACGATTTTGGCAATTTGACTAATTATCAAATGAGCTAACAATTAAACTAATCCAGATATTTATCATTTAATGGCAATACGTGCGGCTAGATAATTCCATTTTAAATTCAATTTATATTTTCTCTGAACATCACTTCTAAGTTTAAAGTTTATGAAATGGTTATTTGAGAATATTGGAGTTTACCTATTTTCCCTATTAAAAAATTAGTTAGAACAAATGAATTATACAGTAGGATTACACCTAGAAACATATTGTTCAAAGAAATTCCTTGAAATGTCGTTGTAGCCTTAAAGGGCCTCTACCTGTTGCTTATAAGGTTTCCACCAATTAAATATTCTCTCAGTGCTGTGGGCACACCAGCAATTTTATAGCTTCTGATATCCAGGACCTGCTACCTGCTTCTGTCACACTTCTGTTTATTTCTTCTGTATGTCTTGCCACTTAGCAAGAAAAATCTACTTTATGAAAAATACTTTTTCTACCCTTGGGAGGCCCAGAGAAAGAAGTAAGAGGTTGGGATGGTGTGTAGCATATTGTTTGTGGCAGTATCCAAAAAGCAACATTTTGTATGTCTACACATGGTGCAAGTCTTGTTTTAATTCAGCCCTTGGGACATCAATCCAATAATACTGCCAAAATACACTCCTCTAAGTCCAGTGATAATAGAGTCTGAAGACAGAACATTTCCAGGCTTTTCAGCTTATGGGTGGCTTAATTTTTCTCCATATTTTATACATATGCATATTAAAATATATGTAAATAGCATTTGTGCTTTATTTTATGCTTAAGCCTGAACTCTGATGTGGTAAGTGTCTGTTTATAGTGATAGCACTATGTCTTTACTATTTTGCTATATTTTTCCTTTGTTTACAGTGCAACCAAATACACATGACATCTGTTAGATGTTTGAACTTTTTTAAGCACAGGTACACATTTCTTTTTTGTAACTCAGATGCTTCTTATACACAATGAAATATAGAATGTCCAAACACATTGTAATCTCCCATCAGAACTGTTGCTTTCTCTGGATCTGATTCAGGGGTTTTTGGCCCAAGCATAGAAAGGTGTTCGCTGATTTTACAAGCCAAGCCTGACATATGTTTTTTTTTTCCAGAACTCTAGAATGGAGTAAAGAAAATTGTTCATATTTAGGTCAAACCAATGCCCTGGGGAAGAGCAAGTGTGCTTACTAAGTCTTTATTACATTTGATGCTCTTGGCTCTATATCAAGGCTTTATTTTGTGTTTTTCTAGATCGTGGCATTACTTGTTGCAACAGGTATACTACATATTTGTCTTTACTTTTCTATCTTGAATGATTGTGAACAGAGGAGCAGCCTACGTCAACATAGCTCTCGTTAAAATGCAAACTATATACAATTTTTTTTTCCGCTTTCCTGTAATCAAAAGGAAGTGACATCAAAACTATAAATGGCTTTGTGGAATTTTTTTCCATAATGTCTTTAGTTTATCTCTGAGGTTAAAAGAGGTAAATAATCACTTATAATCATATTGCCCCTCCTTGTCACTTCTTATTAAAAGCTTAAAGAAACTAGATGAAAGAAATTTGTTTTTATTCATAACACATTTAGCTTCTCAGCCCAAATCTAATACTATCAAAATAACTTAGTTCAAATATATTGGATGTAATTTTATTACAAGCTTACCAGAAGTCATTCACACAACTAAACATAGATCAAATAACAGTATTTAAACATAGCCATATCTGTAGACTGAGTAACGGCAAATTCAATATTCTTTGCCTCAAGAACAATTTCAGTCTAAAAATAGGTTAGCTAGGCACTCCCCACTAATGTCAGTAATTCATTTCTGAAAATCAGAAGTTCTGTGTGAAAATGATTACTTGAAGTCCATTTCATATCATTTCAATGGGAGAAATTATAATGTATTGCACATCAATCTCTAATCTTCAACCAGTTCTTTAAAATGACTATGTATAAGTAACACTATTATGTTAGAATGTGAAGTGTTTTAAAACATTCATTTCTGGTTAACAAAAGAATGATATGCGGTGTTAAAAAAAGCAGTAAATGCAGTACACTGTGCTATTTGTGCTCCTTGCCATAAGCATTCATTCATGGTACGGCATGTCAAATGCAATGTAGCAAACATTTTTAGAAAAAATGCAGTTATATAAGATGTAATGAAATTATAAAAAATATACAATTAAAAAAGAAAATGACGTGATTGTTCTACCTCTTGTTGCCTAATGAGTGGCTTGAAACAGCATTATTATTATCACTTACAATCCTGTGGATTGACTGGATTCATCTGAGTAGTTGTAGCATAGGGTTTCTAATGTGATTGTAGTCATATGGAAGCTGGCATTGCAGTTATCTAAAGGTGCCACTAGACCGGATGTCCAGGGTTGTTCATACACATAGTTGGCAGGACTGGCTGTTGGCCAGGAGCTGGAAATGTCTAGTGGAGCACCTACAGATGGTCTGCTCATACAGTGATGGCTAACTTCATATATGAAACCTTTCAAAACAAGCATTCCAAAAGGTACAGCCAGATGCTATAAAGCTTCTTATTTAGCCTCAGAAGTCCCAGCACATTATTTCTGTTCCATTCTCTTAGAGACAAATGAATTACTAAGCCCAGCTAAGATTCAAGGAGAAGGAGATTAGATTCTGTCCCTAGGCATCAGGTGCAGGAAGCACATACAGAAAGCAAAATAATTTATAGTGAACAGTTGAAGATTGTCTACCACAGAAGTTGGCAAACTATAACTTCCAGACAAAACCCATCTTGCCACTTGTGTTTTAAAATACAGCTTTTTTCTAATAGTACCATACTTATTCCTTTATATATTATTTATGGCTGTGTTTTCCATACAAGGGCAGAATTGAGTAACTGAAACAGAGAACATATGTCCCACAAAGTGTAAGGTACTACTTACTGTCAGACAAAGATTGAACCCTTCTTCAGCAACAATTTCCTGGAATAAACTGTTACTTAGCTGAGGTAGGGACTTGAAACTTTGAAAAAAAAGTTCAGAAACAAGCTGGGAAGGAGAAATAGAGCAGTAATTGTCACTGGGTGTGGAAGATGATGGTAGGGATGAATCAGGTGACAGGGGGACAATTTTAGGTAAACTGTAAGATTTTTCCATTATTTCGGTGTTTCTGTTGCCATTCCTGAACAAAAAGTCATGAAACATTTTTAATGGATTTAGCAGTGTTTTGAATTTTAAAATCAATGCAAAATGGAGCTTGGCTCACACTTCTATATTTTGTGTTTAGAATTCTTTGAATGGTGTTACAGGACACATCAGACCACTTTAAAAGAAAGGCTACTTATCATACATTCCAGGACCATGCTTATTGTTGCATAACCCACACTTCCTTAAGTTGATGGTGTCTAGTGTTTTGATTGACTGGTCTCTCAGGTTTTCAACACTGTGGTCTTCTTCAGACTGCTATTGCCATTTCTTTGAGTGAAATCTAAAAGCTCTTTAAAGTCTCTTTCTTTGACCTTTCAAATCAGTTACCATTGCAAGAGCAGCAACAATTTTCCCTTTGGCATTGATCACCTTTTCAAATTTTTTGAAATTGGCCATAAATTGCAGGATCTGTTTCTTCCATATATATTGTTGATCATTTGTAGAGGAACTCTTTTCCACGTCTCATCAATGATGCCTAAAGAAAAGCATTTCTAAAGTACTTTCAGTGAAGTTTTTCAGTTGTCATTGACACTGTAGACCACATATTGATTGTATAAGGTAAATGTACATAATAAGCCATAAAAGATGGAATATGCTACTAATTCACAGATTGCATCAGAGAGGACCTGTTCAGGAAAAGGAAAACCATGTGTATGCTGTCACCATATGTTGCAACACTGTGTGGATGTCCAGAAACACTGTCGATAATGTATAAAGCCTTCTTCATGAGATTTTATTTGGCTATATTTTCTCTTGTGAAATGCAGTGATTAGAATTGTATGGAATCCACAAAAACCTTCTCATCAACCAGTGTTGATGTTGAAACTTCAGACAGCTGGTAATTTTCTTTTGAGCATTTCTTGAGGGCATTGAGGTTTACAGAATGATCATTAGAAAGGGTTTGAACTTAATCCCAGTGGTGAAGTTGGTCTTTCTGGGAGGTTTTTTGATCAGATGGTTTCTTCTCCTACTGTAAGATAAATGCTGAGAAAGGCATGCACTTCCAAAACAAAAATGATTTTTTTTTGTTTATTGTAGAGATCTTTGTTTATTTTTTACATTGAACAATTGCTCAATTGTATAGCCTCCTTTGTCTATCTATCTATCTATATATTTTTTTTGTAAATTAAATGAAAATATGATGTCTACCTCGCTGTTGGCTACAGCAGTTTTCCTGTTGTCTTGATATTAGGGAGTATGGCTTAAATATATAGCAAATCCAGGGTTTGCTCTTTAATTAAACCATCCTTCACCACAGCCTTCACCTTTAGCTTCTCAAATGTGTTGTTCACTTTCTCCTAGATCAGCATAGTACAGTTAGTTTGGCTTAACATCTATTTGGTTTACCTTAAGCTTTTCTAACATAGAATGATATGTATATATTTTTTCCTCTCCACATATTGTTACCAAAGTGCTTTATGCCTTTTTGCTTATTTTTTTCACTTCGTATTATGATAGCACATGAGGTGGTGATTAAAGAGTACAGTATGAACATGATGGCTTTGGTGGGCTGTCTATTGTTAAAATATTATTAGCTTCATTTTCTCTTCTGTTGTAAGCACTCTCACATTCTTTTCTAACTTTCACATGCTTTTCTTCAAAACATTCTCAAATTTTGCCTCATTAAAATATGAGGCAAAACCAAGGACTTAAGTATGAGTAGACATTGTAGAAATGAGTTCAAGACATTGCACAGTTGAGAGAATAATTACATTAAGTATGATCCTGTGATGACCCTCTTGGTGCTGGCAACATTTGATATTTACATTCCCTTTCTTACCTCTCAAAATACCTGTAAAAACATTGACATGTGATTGTATTATTTTACAGTTAGATTTGGAATGTAATATGAGACTTTCTCCCCACATAATTTTTAAAAATCTTTAAAGTTTGGAGTTTTATATGTATATTTATATATACAAAATTCCAAATATAATATGTGCATATTATATACACATATGTGTATATATATATGTAAAATTCCAAGCTTAAAGTTTTTATATATATCCAAACTTTTAAAAATTGCATATGTACATATGTGCATATATATAAATTTTTCTTTACTAAGCATCAGATGAAAAATCTCTTACTAAGATATATTCTAAGGAATTTTGATATTAAAAACTAGGTGATATATTATCGGAAATGTGTCACCTGATGAAAGTATTGACAGGATTTACTACATATGTATACCTAAATAGTTTTTGCTGACAGAGGAAATATCTATGAAAAAATAAAAAAAAATAATTTATAGAATTAGATATAACCTTCTCCACTTTATTAGATACATCACACTTGCTTCACTCATTAAAATGATCTTGAAAAGAGAGACATAGGTTTCGTTATACATCAAAGGAAAAGCATATAACAACAATGAAAAATACCTAATTATGCCTGTAATATCAGAGATTGCAAGTCTAGGAAATCAAAATGCTTTTCTTGTTTTTGTCAATCAAGCATTTTAAGAAAAGCTGTGGTAAATACCACTAGCTACCCAGTACATTTCACTTTCTTTTCTTCAATTGAATAGAATTAGAGTTAGGCACATGACCGGACTCCCTTCCCCAACCTCCTTGAAGGTAGATATGGCCACATTAGTAGGGTCCTCGCATGGTACAAAAGTCGGGCCTTCTGATAAGGGCATTTGTACCTCTTCTACTCTGACTTTCCCATTTGGCTGACTGGAGGTGGCAGGTGACAATATCCTAGGAAAAGGCAGAGCTGGAAATTTCTTGTTTCATCACATGAAAGAGAGCTGCTTGCCAATCAGGAATGTCTATTTTGGATCATTACATGAACAGTAAATAAATTTATACTGTGTATATGTCATAAAACATTTTGGGGTCTGATTATTATTGCAGTTCAGTCTATGCTAACTATTATAGAAGCGATCTAATACATTGAAATCTTTGTGCAAACATTTATAAATGTTTTGGTTTTTCCTTGAAAAAGTAAGAATTTAAAAATTCAGTCATTTAAAGAATTAAGAATGAAGATTCTAATCTTGTTTATAACCTCCAAATATGCTAACTGCTTTGATAATTTTATTTTGGCCTCTTACCTAAAAATCTTAAGCATAAAGTATGGTGGCTAAATTTCATGATTACTTTTTGTTTTATACTTCCTTTGTGTTTTTGTGTTTATAGTTTCTCCCACAGAAACTATGAAACTCTTCAGGGCTATATCATATATGTTTTATAAATAGTCTATTCCACCTGGTATACGCTAGGCACATGGTAGGTTTATAACAGATGCCATAAATTAAATTGAGAACATTGCTCTTTCCTACTATTATTCCCTCTCAGTCTTTGTCCATAAAGTTATGTTATAGAAAAAGACAATGACGTTTATCTCAGGCATTATAGTAAAAATATACAACTTGCATATTTTTTTTTACCTTGGAAATGAAGATGCTAATATTTTTTTAAAAAACTCTTATGACACTAGTGTATCTTGGGAGTTGTTTTGAGATCTTTCGGATTATGTTTTTCCTTTGGCAGTTAAAGCAAAAGGTACAAAAATACTAAGTGTGATTCTCAATCATCACACGCTGTGTTATTTAAAATTATTTCAAAATGGCTAATCGTCATAGAATTGAAACAAAATAAATTGTGAACATTATATCGCTACAAAAATTATTCATTTCTGACATTCTCAACACAATATCTTAAAAATAAGCTGCCATGAGAATATTATAGTTACAAATAAATTGAATAGGTATCAATGATTTCTATTTAGACAATAGATTCCATTCTAAATATAAATAGTATAAATAGGCAAGCACAGGCTTTAAATGGTTATATAATGAAATGAAATATGCATCTGTAAATAAGCCAGTCAAACTACATCATTGAAAATAGTGATATATTTCTATATATCACTATATATATTTCTATATATATATGATATATATTTCTATATATCTATATATATTTCTATATATCATGAAAGTACAATGTTGTTCTTAATGTGTTACTTTATTTTTTATAAAGTACTTCACCACTGTTAATAATAATTATTACCTGGACAAAACAGGATCCATATTTGTTATCATCTTTTATGTGGTTAAACCATTAACAGAAATGACGCATATTGAAAAATAAACAGAATAATACGTACTTTTTCCCCAAAGTGCTGATTTCATTAGTGATTTACATTGTCTTTTTTTTTTCTTTTTACTGGTTTTAAGGCTACAATTAGAAGTATGCTTATGTAAACAAACATTGCCTAGAGTATTGTGTAACTATAAATAAACAGTAATTCTTAGAAGTTCTTTCCCTACATCACCACACACTGCATTTGATTATTAATAATATTAATAACTTCTACGAGCATGTCATTTGTAGCATACTACTTTGCTGAGTTATTTTGAATGTTACTTTTGTCATACTGTTGAGTCAAATAGCAGAACATGCATAGTGATGTTTTAAAAAAAATCAACAATATAAAAAACAAACAGACAAGAAACGACTAGACAATTTGCCAAACATTCAGATACCAAAATTCTTTCCAACAATCTATCTCCCTCTTTTCCTTGAAAAAATATTCAAGAGTAGGGATATTAGTCTTTTATTAAAACTTCAAAATATTAAGGGGGAGTACAAATGTTTTCACAATTGCAAAGATGTGGAATCAAACCAAGTGTCCATCAGTTCATGAGTGGATTAATAAAATGTGGTGTATGTATACCATAGAAAACTACTCAGTCATAAAAAGATGAATTAATGCCTTTTGCATCATTAGTCTTTTTGAAGAACTTCTCACCACTTTTGGTTATGTCAGCAATTTTTGTTAAAGTAAATGAAAAATCTAATACAGTCGATAGCAACAATCTTAGATATTCTGTCCTTGGATTCCTCTCTCAATCCACTTAATTAAAGCCAATAATGCTACAGTACTGAACAGAACTATCTTTTGGGGAAGTTTGTGTGGAATTTGAGATGGTAATCCCTCATGCACCTATAGGTGATGCAAAGAATGTCTATGTTACCAGAGAACCAGGAAATAGAGTATCCTTGTCATTTATTCTACCAATACAATATTCATCCTTCCTGTTTCTTCCCATAAGTCATGAATAATGTGTACTTTAAGTGATATGCTATACATATTATTTCACTACCATTTATGTTTTGCTACTGTTCAATTTCTACATCCGTATGAAAATTTTCTAGTATAATGGTTGACACCATTGCCCTATGTTTAGAGCTTTCATTGTACAGATTCTTTCTTATTCCCAGGGAAATTTATATTGCCCTCGGGTTTACCCCAACACGACCTGCAAGTATATATTTGGGATGTGGAAGAAGGTAATAAATTACCAACTTAAATTGACTCAGTTAAAAAAAAATTACACACAATGAAGGCAAAAAAAAAAAATATGTTGATTGATGTGACAATTTATTTACTTTTTGTTTTCTACAAAGTAGACTGCTATAAAAACAGATTAGGCAGATTAGGATTCCTTTATATTTGAGGTATTGCCTTACATTAGAGCTATTAAAATCCCAGGAATTAATTATAAAAATTTTATATTAGCTCTGGAAGAGAAACATCATCCTTTTTTAAATAATAACAAAATGAAAGCTTTGTATCCTACTTTGTACCCTTAAGACTTTACAGTCTGTAGAAATTAAGATGTGGAAATTCGCTGTAAGTGATTAAAATCACTGAGTTGCCACTTTCATACTGATGGCTGAAAATAGGGTAGGCGACCTCTTCTCTAAGGATTGCCTCCTTTCCATGTTTAAAATGTTTCAATTCTCCAAAGTTATTTCATCTTTTTCTAAGTATAAAAACTTATAAGCTAAGTATGAGCAAGTTTGAGAAAGGAAATCTAAACAGAAAAAAATTTAAATGTCTTTTAAAAAATAAAACGTAGGCCGGGCGCGGTGGCTCACGCCTGTAATCCTAGCTCTCTGGGAGGCCGAAGGGGGGCGGATTGTTGAGCTCAGGAGTTCGAAACCAGCCTGAGCAAGAGCGAGATCCCGTCTCTACTAAAATAGAAAGAAATTAATAGGACAACTAAAAATATATAGAAAAAATTAGCTGGGCATGGTGGCGCATGCCTATAGTCCCAGCTACTTGGGAGGCTGAGGCAGGAGGATCGCTTGAGCCCAGGAGTTTGAGGTTGCTGTGAGCTAGGATGACGCCACGGCACTCTAGCCCGGGCAACACAGTGAGACTGTCTCAAAAAAATAAAAAATAAAAAAATAAAACGTAATTGCCCACTTAATGCATAGCTAGCAGATATTAATATGATTATTTAATAGATTTTTAAATATTCTTCTTACCTTTTCAAACACTAAGAACATCCCCAAATGAGTCACTCTATTTGTATGTATGTAGGCTGTTTACAGAGCACAATGTTTCCAACACTGGCAAAATATGTATTTCTGTTCGACCCAGAATTTTTACACGTTAAGAATGAATATAAATCAACTAAGTGAGTGAAGCAAGTGATCAAGGTGTAAAGGACTAGCTATAAGGACTTCATCACAGTATTATTTATGATAGAAAAAAGTTGGCAATACCCTAAATATGAATAATGGTTAAATAATCAGTAAAGTATTATTTGGTCACTAAAATGATAGTGTACATATTTATTTCTATGGAAAGATGTTCATGCAGTTACAAGAAAATTTAACATTATAAAATAATGTGTGGAATATGATCTTTTTTAAGAAATATACATCCATATAAGAATTTCTGGTAAAATATGCAACCTGTTAATTAAAAAAAGTAATGATCAGACATCTAATACTAAAGATAAAACCTCTGGTTTAAAACTTAATTGTAAGATTGTGAGATATTGCATATTTGTTTCACCTTTTTTTTGGATTTTTTTTTTTTGCTGCGGGGTGCTTGATAATTAAATGTGAAATAGTTTAATTTCTATTTGGTGTTAAGGTTGAATTAAAAAATATATATATGGGTTCATGAGCTACAGCCTTTCTCATGTCACTAATGGAAAAGATTGCATGAGGCCAACAGAAAGGCTGCAGATAAATGTGAATTTAAGTAAGCAATTCTTGGCATGCAAAGAGCCACAAATAAAATCAGAAACTCAGCAAAGAGGTCATGTAGAGCACTGATAACTTCAGAATAAACATCTACTCATATGGGCTGTTTTACTGCACTTTCGATTTGTTCATTTATTAGAAAACTTATTACCAATATATATTTATATCTTTCCCATATATATTTATATCTTTCATATATATATATATGTATATATATATAGACTATGAGAAGAATTGTGAAACTAAATTTAACTCAAAGAATATCTCTTACCTCTTTCTCAGTTTTGCTTCCTTAACCATAATTTCCTTATTAAATATAGGTAGTTGTGGCTGGAGTTGCCTTGAATTTTGTTATGCCCATCAAACTGAGTTTAGGAGGAACATGGTTTGCAAGTTTGAAAAAAGTGGAAATAAAACTTTAAATATTCTCTTCTTCATGCATTCTGTGTTATTCTCCTGATGGTACAGCAGAACTTGTGCCAAACTCTGCACACCTGCTCTGGAGGTATATCCAGTCTACAGTGTGTGAATACAGAACTTCAGGCACTATTAGAGCTTAAACATATAAACTTTGGAAGCTCAATGAATCATTTTAGCCCATGTAGGAATGTTAGTAGCTGAAATCTAAGTAAAAAATATAAGATGGTCTAAAATACTAAAATCACATGAAAAGTTGTTTCTACTCCAAACATTCTTTCGGCCTTTTGTACATCAAATACAGGTCATAACCACTCCCTATATACTTGTACATTAAAAAAATAACTGAGGATATCAGGACTGGAAACTATAATTGAGGTCAACATATATGAGGGGTAAGCATGGGTTGCACTTTTCATTTGAGAAGTCATTTTTTCAAAGCAATGAATTAAGTATTTCCTTGAGGGTAAGAAATGCAGAGAGAACATGAAAAATCACGGTGGAGACAAAGAGTTGGCAATTTTGATGGGCAGCCACCTTATCTGTAAATATAAAGCGTGACTTAAAGAAATGAGTAAAATTTGTATGTGAGCCAGGTAGATATAGTTTTCATTTTATTTTATCCTCACACCTGTATAAAATATTGTTCTAGTTCAAGGCATTGGTGTGAATATTCAAGCCCTGCTCAAACCACCTGAGAATGATGAGATTAATAATACATGTCAAATAAGAAAAGCAAATACGAATCCAGGTGTGAATGTTGTGTGCCCTGTTTCTGGTTTTAGCTCAATTTCTTTTTTTTCTTTTTCTCTGTCAATTAAATTTTTTTACAGGAAGCAATCTTCTATTCCATTGGTGAGATGAGTTTCTAATTTTTTGCTACAATCAAAATAGCACTATTAAGAAACCTGGTTTATTTTTTTGTTTCGTTTTCTTTCCTTTTTTCTTGATGAGTAGATTATTATTTAAAAAAAAAAAAAAAACCCACATGTTTAATGTGCTGCCCTGACCTGAGATCAAAATTTTGGGTTTGTCTTTAGAGGAGGGATTTTGCTCTGCCCAGTGTTTATGACCAAAGCATATATTTGCTTCCTTCATCACTGCTGCGGGGTTATCACATGCAACTGGGTTAAACAAATGGAAAATACATTCCTATCACACACCCAACTCTGAGTCCAGATGAAAACCAAAATAATTGGACCATAAATGTCATCATTAGCTTGATTTTATATATATGCACATATATTAAATGTGTGTTTGGTATGTACATATTTGGCAATGAGTCAAAAAATAATCCACTAGCATCTTTAATAACTCTTATTTAAGCAAAATATGGCATGAAGAAGTAATGGGATCCAGAACTCTGAGTAATCCCAGCCACGGTTCACCAGGATTTTCAGTAGTTACTGAAGCCTACGAATGTTTTTAGCTTTTCTTTAAGTCCCTCTGAAAACAGGTTTGTCCTTGAGGTGTCAGATTAACACTCCACTCAGAAGACAAATTGTTCGTGGGCACACTGGACATATGAGAGCCATTAGATAGTGTGCTCTGCATTCTTGAAAAATGAAAAATTCTAGGCAACATTACATTTTATAAATGCAAGATGTTTATTATTACAATACCAGCAATAAATGTTTAGAAACTGGAGAGGGTTCACAATGGTTCTGACTAGGAACATATGCCTATCGAGTTCATTGGAAGCGGAGCCATTGATTTCTGGCATTAAACAAAAGGTCTGGAAGCTATTATGCATTTAGGCTTCTATGAGTATTTAATTATATCATAGGAGAACACAATTTCTGTTGTGTGCATAGTGATGAATGTCTCCATTTATTCATGTTACTATGCATGATAGATGAGTTTAAACCAGATGCTGTAACTTTCTTGCAATTTGACCAAATTATTTAAATCACATTCTGTAGAAATTCAGAAGATACCCTCATGAATATCATTAAGGAAAACTGGCTCATGGAATCTGTTTACAGATTTCACTAAGGGCAATATACAAATTGAAACATAGACACACACACACAACTGTGTATAAACATTTCCGCCCCTCAATGTAAATTGGTAAATACTATTATATTGCTTTTACCCTTATGCACTTTCCCAGGTCTGTAATATTTCTACCTTTCAATGATGCTTGCTTGGATATGTAGTTACTACTGTTTATTTTATATTTGCCACTGCACACTCAGACATCATCCAACGATGCAACCCAAAGCCTATTGTCTGGCAATTTTCTTTCTATGTGACTGCAGTTAAGGTATGGACCCTGGCCCTCTACTACTGTTAGATTAAAGTGACTTTACATCTAAAGTAAAATATCTTTTTAAGAAACCCATTCCTTTTTTGAGTAAGAATTTATATGGAAACTAACACTTTACTCAGTACCTAGGACAGTAAATTACTTGCATATAATAAGGACATAATAAATATATATCAAATGAATGAATGAACTTATGAAAGGCTCCACAAAAAAGAAAAAAATAATTATAAAGTGGTACAAAGTTCAAGAGCAAAATGAAATTCTGTTTATCAATAAAGGTAACTTAGCTTAAAATTCCAGAATTGACTCTATACAAATGCTTATTCTAAGTTTTTAAGAAACTGAGAACACTTTAAAAGTTTCCTATATGTTGGAATTTAGAAAATCTTCCTTACTTCTTTCTCTATGGCTCTTTGATTTGGCTCTATTAGGGACCTGTGGTTAATGAATCTCAGTATATCACAGTTGTCATGAGTTCAAAGCTTTTCATTTGGTACAACAAGTTTGGAAACTCAGTTTTTAGATTACCAGGAAGTATTATTGACTCATGATTACCAAATCCATGCAAGCCTGACTTATTCAAAAAATGCTACTTTTTAAATTGACTGTGAGAATTTAATGACAAGTTAGTTATTCAATATTTCTAATTTTTAATATTCTTAAATAGATTTGGTAAATGGCTTACTTTTAAACAAAATCAAGAATATCAAGAAACACTTAATATATAATTTGAGTGTTGGCTACCATAATGAATACAAATAAATTAATTAAAAGATTGAAGTAGACATAATTGTTGAGATATGCCCAGCTGTAAATGAAAGAGCTTTCAGTAAATTTATTATATGTATACAGAGAAGCTGCTGAGGCTTAGATTAAATCCAACACCAATGACAACAATAAGGAATATTTTTTTTAAGTGTTCAAATTTCACATGAGCAGACACCAAGTGTCACAAATGTCACTTTCTATTTGGGATAATTATATTGATAATTCAGAAAATAGTTTTTAGTAGGATAAAACCCATGAAATGTGAACCAATATATCATTCCAAAATATCTTCTTTCTAAATCAACATTTAAAAAATTATCAAAAGATAGCTTAGCTTTAAATAGAATAAAAACAGCAAATATATGATCTTAAGAGATATTTTATCTTTGCAACAGTGTAATTATCAGACATCATCACAATAATAAAGTGTGTACCTGTTGACAGCAAAAATCAATGATTCTCTTGCCTATGTTTTGCACTATCACTATCATCTGTCTCCAATAATCCATTTATAAAGTATGGTTCTATTTTTCTTGTTACTCACCTTTTACAATATTTTATTATCTGTAAATTTTAATTATAATTATGCTGATTCTTTTTCATGCTGGTTGTCATCTAATTCCATTGGAGAAGAGGGTAGTTAGATCTTTGAATATGGGGAAAACAGGAAAGAGAAAGAAGATAAATCAATATTGTACTAACTATGCAAGTCTAAATTTTAGCTTGGTGGCCTGATCACAGCTTGAAAGAACATCTTAAATTGCTGTAGGTTTCTCAATCAGTGAAGAACAGACCCTATTTGATCTAATTGTCTCATTTGTATTTCCATGATTTCCATGCTCATACTCTAGATTAAAAGAGTAAGGCATTAGTTTAGATCAATGGTTCTCTACCTGGTATATACTTTGGAATATCCTGGAACAGTAAAAATGACAGAGATGGGTCCTATACCTAGAGATTCTGCTATAATTGGTGTGGGGAGTGATTCTTCTGTGTAGCCGAGGTTGAGAACTGCAGATATATTTGTTCTTCTGAATACATTTCTCTAAAACTCAAACAAGAGAAGAATAGAAGGAAGAAAGGAAGACTTTCACTAAATCTATTATCCAATTATCTGTAGATAAAGGCTAAATTGTGTTTTAAGATTTTATCTTAAAACATGTCTTGAATATGTCAAGATAAACTATGACATATCCCTTCACACATGCATTCTTCACTTAAACATTGGTTGAGGCATTGTTGACAGGCACCATGTTAGGCACTAAAATATACAAAAATGAGAGTTTCCTTAGTCTCAAAGACCTGTGTCGAGAGTACTGAAGGCAACACATAAACGAGGTATCCACACGTTGAAGAAAATAATGGAGGTATTAACTAATACAAGGAACTCATCAGGGAAGGCAGATGATATTACAGATGATAAAACAGTTCAAATACTTCCATGAGAAATCTGGAAGTTAGGACTTCAATACATTGACACTCTGTGGAGTTCTCAGCAAGGGGAAATTGGCAGCATGTGGAAAGAAAGAGGTTTGAAATACCCTGATGATTTCAGGGTTATGCAATTATGTGTGTGTATACACACTCGCTTGTGTTTGTGTGTCTGGAATCTCCTTGAAGTTTCCAAGGAAATTCGGATCACCTACTTCACCTGCTTCCTAAAGCTTTATTATTGTGATGTTCTTATATAGCAACTTGAAAGTATGAAAAAATAAGTGAACATATAAATAAATAAAACACAGCTGTTCCCTATGTAGTTTTTTCCTTCATAATCTACCTTTTATTTTTATTTTTTCATCTTTTTTAAATTGATAGATAAAATTACATTCACTTAGCATATACAACATGTTTTGAAGTATATATACAGGTGAGGTAATACATTTGTTAATTAGCTAGATTTAACCATTTCTATGTAGTTTTAAGTAAAATATTTGTCCTATGAACTATTTTATTGGCCTGTTAGTTAAACATGGCAGGAACCATTTTTGGGATTCATAATTCCATTTCAATTCATACTTTACTCAAACTTCTGGATCATTACTACCCACGAGGTAATACTAGTCATTATCCTCTAGGCGTTATGCTGTACCAATACATTCCTTATTTTTTTGTGGCTTTCACATGTGATCTATTTGTTACATTTGCAGTTCCTTATTCCTGACTTCATGGTGGATAATATCTTGGTAGACTAAAAACAATGCACTCTGAAGTCAGATTTAGCAAGAACAATAAATGTCCTTATTTTCAAAATAAGCATAATTGTATAATTTAGAGAATTACAAACTAAACGGTAAATATAAAGTATCTAGCAATATGAGTACTATAAATTAGATACCCTCATTAGGTAGGCTAACAGTAAAACCTCTTCTAGAAAGCAATCATCACCTGTCCTCCCCAGCCTCTGAACGGGTATAGTTTTAGCATGGTGTACAGATAATATTACTTATCACTAAGAACCTGGTTAAAAAAAACGTGAGTCTGAATCATTTTAAATGGAAAGCACTTAGTAAAACTGGAATGCCTATTAAAATAGAATCTTTAAAGTTATATCAATATAAGAATATATAATTTTTGTGTTTTTATTCTTGTTTTTTTTCCTATTCTAATGTTTTACGTTAAAATTAAAATTCTGAATCTATTATAACAGAATCAATGAAAAATTTGCATGTGCAAGTCAGAGGCAGTTGAGAGAACTCAGAAAAGTTAAATAAGATTAACAAAAAAATAGGATATCTTTAAAAAATTTCAATGCTGAGAATCTATACTGACAGTCAAAATATGGCAAATATCAGTGTTCAAATTCAGAAAAATTTCCCATGTGGGTGACAAGAAGAGTGTGAAAAGAAGGTACTTTGCCAGTGTTGTAAGCATAAACCAATGTGAGAGAAAACGAATGAAGCGTAAGGACAAGAGAGAATAACAACCTAGGTAATCACTATCAGGTTAAAAACCAGATGATGAATCATCCAAATACAACACAGTTATTCATTAAAACTATCAAATGATCTAATTCCCTTACTATATTTTACAACTATTTTTTCCCTTGATACATTTTTCCTGCCATGAATGACATATTAAAGACATTGAGGAAAAATAAGTCAAAATCAAACAAAGTAACCCTCTTGCTTGTTTAGTAATCATTCCTTCTGTGGTATTCCAGGAATTTAGATAACGCATTTTACAGCTACCTATTATTGACGGTGCCTCAGGCAAGAGGAGTACTTTCTTTTTAAGTGTTTATGGTAGAAGAAAATCAAGTATGGTTTTCAACAGACTTCTTAATATTACTGGTTGTGCATCTACTAGGACCATAAATAAAACGTGGAATTAATAGCTCCATTATTTTAATCTAAATGTCCTCTTAAGAATTTTGCCATTTTATTATTTGTCTATGATAAAATGAAGTCTTGGCATGTTTTAATAGTTGTGACACTTTTTCTCTGATGAGACAAATATGCTTAAGGTTTTTTTGTTTTGTTTTTATTCTACTATTTGCATGATTTAAATATATGTGACTAAAACACTATGAGAATATAAAATAGTATTTGTTATAGGAGTCATATTAGTAGGAGGAGGAGGAGAGGTAATAGCAGAAGTAACATTTGTTATTTGTTTGCAACATTCTAGATTCTGTTCTACCTCTATGTATATCATCTAATCCTATGTGTAAATAACCATTTTAAAGATAAAGCAATGGAAGCTTGAAAAAAATACATAATTTACTCAATGACACCTAGCAAGTAAGTGTCAAAGACGGTTTGGATATTAATACTGTTACTTATTAAGATTTATAAACTAACTTTTACTCTTATTAAGCCTATAACTTAGTTAGGGGAATTATTCACTCCATTGGAAAAAAACTGGCCTTTTGAAAACCATTTTTTGAATATTTTTTTCTATTCCTTTTAATGTATGATCCATATATCTTGGCCCTCAATTAGACTATGACTATAAAATAAAGCCATCTTTCCTTTGTTTGCCTACGATATTGTTTCTAGTACTCCACTTGAGGGGAGTTTAGCTCTGCTTTTCTGTCAACCAAAATATCGGCGTTGACTTCTTTTGACACTTCCAGATGGAGCTGGAACTCAGAAGGGCTCCCTTGATAATGGAGCTTTCTCAAACTAATGCATCACATGCTGCCTACCCCAGAATGGGCTGCCCTTGCACAGTGCTACACTACACTGCTGCTTCTACTGCAGAATGCTGTGATTGCCTTGCCAGGTCCATGGAGAAAGACCATACTATCCTGTGGGAGTGAGATTTTCCTTGGGAAGAGATTATTTACAGCCGGGAATACTGTGTGGCATCTGAATTAAGGTGAGTAGGATATACTCTATTTGGATCCAGTAGGAGGCTGGACCTACACTCTGAGGTATGGAGAATCCTAGAGCTCTTCCAGTAATAGGGGTGAGCTGGCATGATTAATCAGAAACAAATAGCCCAGGAGCGGTGATAAGAGTGAGTGGTAATACTAAGATTCAATATATAATTAGAGCTAGGAATACAATAAATCAATTCTGCTTGAGACTGTTTACCAAAGAGATTACTGGGTTTCCTTTCCACAAAGTGTAGTGTGTTGCCTAATTGACCCTACAGGGATTATCTGATTCTGTAAAGGTATGGCTTTTGATTGAAAAATAGCCTAAAACTCTCGCCTTTAATATTTAACACTCTTCACCTCCAGCCAGGTAGTTTTAGGTTATGGGTGATAGTGGGGTAGAAACAGAAGCAAAGTCTTGACAAATGCTGGATCAAAGGCGTAAACAAGTGGTCCCAACAGAAGAATATAGTAGTATCACTCTATTTTTGAATGCAGAGTAAGCAGTGAAAGCTCAACCATCTCACTGATGGTTGAAGTTCATCAATTAATGGGTGCATAAAAACACATATGTTATAAAGATAGACTTTCCCCCGAGAAACAGAAATACACACATCACATCATTTGGAACCAAATATTAGAAATCCACTTTTGAAAATTCAGTGTTTTCTGAATAAAAATATTAGCTGGGGGCCTATATTAGTTTCATGTAGCTGCTGTAACAAATTACCACAAACTGATTGGTTTAAAAGAACAGAAATGTATTCTCTCATAGTTCTGGAGACCAGAAGTCTGAAATCAGTGTCACTGGGCCAAAAACAAGGTGTTAACAGATTTGCATTCCCTCCAGAGGCTCTAGAGGAAAATCTATTTCTTGTCTGTTCCAGGTTCTGGTGGCTGTCAGCATTCCTTGGCTTGTGGCCATATACTCCACCCTCTGTCTTCACATAGCTGTCTCCTTTCTTTGTGTGCCTCACTTTTATAAAGATACATTTAATTGCATTTAGGGTCCACCCAGATAATCCAGACTAATCTCCTGATCTCTAGATTCTTAACACCTGCAAAGACCCTTTTTCCAAATAATAAAACATTTGCAGGTTTTAGGGATTAGGACCTAGTATCTGGGGAATATTATTTAGCCTACTACAGGACCTATTTTTTATTATTTTAAATTGGAAATATGATAATGGGCTACATGTTAAACCAGAACTCTCATTCAATATCTTATGACTAAAACATAGTAAAATACTTTTGTGTAAGAAATATACTGCTATGCAAAAATAAAAATACATACCTAAAATGTTATTTCCTGATCCCTAAATGATAAAGTTAAAAACCAGTTACTTTATATTCTATTACTTGGCCATTCTTGGTCCCAGCAATGTTCCCTTTATTGACAGTCAGAATATTCTTCAAGACATTTACATGAGATTCTGAGTTCTACTAATTGTATTTGGAATATAACTCAAGTCTTTCCACAGGTATCTTTTATATTGTTTTTGTCTACCATATTTTACTGAGGGTTATAAAAATAATTTTTTCCAATATTATTTTCAGGTGAAAATGTTAAATGAGAGATAAATGTTTGTCTATTAAAAGAAGCATTCTATTGGGAAAATATTAACTAGGAATATATTCTATGAGGGATGCTTATAATGAGGATATTATACTCTTAGAGTTGACTATAAATGAGTCATAATGATCATATGATAAATGGGTCAAAGGAGAGAAACCACTTCTCCTTAGAGAGAAAGAAGATTCCAAAATGAACAGATGACAGTTGTGACCAAATTGTATGTTTTACATCCACCAAAAAGTATTTGCCAGTCTTTAAATCATTTTAAAAAAAGAATAAAAGACCACCATTGGCAGAATCCATTGTAACACTGATATGCCTTCCACTTGACCAAAATAACTAATTGTTCTTTTGTTCTCAAGTATTTTTTGTTGTTTCTTTGTTTATTTTGGTTGTATATGTGTGTGTGTGTGTGTGTGTGTGTGTGTGTATTGCATTTTTTTTTTTATTGATTTGATTTGATTTTTTACTCTAAGACTCCAAAATTTTGAGTTTTGAATTCTGGAAGATACAGTCTCCAAAATATATCTAGTATTTATTCAATTTACTTCATTTCTACTAGTACCACTCTGGTTGAACCTATCATGTTTTGCCTAAATTGGTATGATAGTCTTCTCATCAGTCTCCCTAATACCATTCTTGCTCTTCTGAAATCCACTTCCCACACAGAGTAACCATTTAAAAACGTAGATCAGATCATATAAATTTATTGATTTTGGCTGGGCGCGGTGGCTCACATCTGTAATCCTAGCACTCTGGGAGGCCGAGGCGGGTGGATTGTTTAAGATCAAGAGTTCGAGACCAGCCTGAGCAAGAGCGAGACCCCGTCTCTACTAAAAATAGAAAGAAATTAGCCGGACAACTAAAAATATACAGAAAAAATTAGCCGGGCATGGTGGCGCATGCTTGTAGTCCCAGCTACTTGGGAGGCTGAGGCAGGAGGATCGCTTGAGCCCAGGAGTTTGAGGTTGCTGTGAGCTAGGCTGATACCACGGCACTCTAGCCCAGGCAGCAGAGCAAGACTCTGTCTCAAAAAAAAAAAAAAATTACTTTTTTTAAAACCTCTAATTTTGAGATAAAATCCAAAATTTTACTGTGATGCTAAGTGATGTTCCCCCAGCTCACCCCATCTCTTAACACTCATTCCCCCTCTCACTAGCTGTACTCACCTTCTTTCTGTTCATTACGTATGCTGAGCTTATCCCCACTTTCAGAGCCTGCTGTATCCTCAGCTGGAATGTAATTAATTCCCCAGAAGGCACATTGCTGTGTCTTCACATCATGCAAGGCCCAGCTGACCTTGAGACAGCCTTGTCATAGTGGTCTAATCTAAAGCAGCCTCACAACCCCAGTCACTTTCAAATGCCTTGATCTGCTTTATCTTTAAAAGACTCATTATCCTCAGAAGTTATTTTATTTGTTCACTTGGTTATAGTTATCACCACAGAAACATGTACTGCTACACTCATAGGGATGAGAATAGTTTCACTTATAATTTTGCTTTTTAGAAGAGCATTCACTCTGTTTTAATTTTAAACACTAACTCATTAGTGTGTTTACACTGTTGGTTAAAGGTATTTCTTAAGGCCAAAACATAGGTATCCAGGGCCACACTACAGGTAGATATGTGGTTTCTCTAGAATGTCAAATCCTAAGGTGTGTCAGCATTGAGAGTCTGATGCAATTGCTCCAAGGACTCTCTAGCCCCCTTTTCAACTGATACATTGAAAATGGGTTTCAGAATGTCCAGATAGTCATCTTTTAGTTTTGAAGTCTGTTGGGTGGGGCCTAGGATGTCTCAGGAGGATGTCATGACAATTCACTTTGGTTTATAATATGTGCAATACAAACAGCAAACAAATAATTTTCTTTGTGCCGTGATATTTGAATGTTGCAAAGTAATGCATGGGCTCTACTGGATAGTCACTCTGCTCTTCATAAATAACGAATCCCTGCCTGGTATAGAAGACATGCTACGGTGTTCCCCTGACCTCTTGTTTTAGTCCATTCATGCTGCTAGAACAAAATACCCTAGACTGGGTAGCTTATAAACAACAGAAATTTATTTCTTAGTGTTCTGGAGGCTGCAAAGTTCCAGATCAAAGAGCCAGAATATCTGGTGTCTGGTGAGGGCCCATTTCCTGGTTCATTGATGGCACCTTGTTACTGAGTCCTCACATGGGCATATAAGAGGCAAACAAGCTGAGGTCACTAATCCCCTTCCTAAAGACATCGCCTTCATGATCCAGTCATCTCTCAAAGGCCCCACCTCCTAATAACATTATCATGGGGGTTAGGATTTCAACATATGAATTTACTAGGGACCCAAACATTTATACCATAGCCCCCTCGAAGCCCTGGACTTTGAGTAAACTGTATGGAAATAGTTGCAAATGTGTAAAAAAATTGCAATAATTGTATAGTGCCTATTATAATTTAAGTATTCTTTGGATTTTGTTATTGGCATTACTAGTGCATTTTTTACATTATAAAATAAATAGATTGAGTAGTCTGAAGTGGATGAGACAAAAAAGAAGTCAATAAGCTCCATTAGATAAGGGAAAACAGGAAATTAAACAAGCAAAACAAAAATATGAGCGAAAGCAAAAGAAGATGGTGTAAAACACATTATAAGTGGCATTTATTTTTCCTGTATTTCATGTCAGGAACATTTGTGTCAGTAATCTAGATTCCCTTAAATTGCCCAGGCTGTTAAAGTTACCTTGTCCTTTTGATATAAGTTTAATAATCAGACTGAAACATCATTCCACATGTAGAGGATTTGCAGCACCTGTGAATATGTCCTGGGTTTTATAAGGGGCTTGAACTTTGTGTCTGGTCATCTGTGATTTCTATTTATTGTTTCTCGCCAACTGTCTACCTCCCTCAAAACTTTCTAACTATGGTTTTTTCTGTCTTTCCTCTGGTGTTACCCAAATTAGAGCACAATCCCTCTTCTAATTGGCTGTTGAGTAGACTTCTACTGAAGATTGGGGAGTAACAGAAGGA
>NW_012151619.1:438530-440477 GCF_000956105.1 Propithecus coquereli | reverse complement strand
CCTCTGTCTCTCTTTAAGCTTTGGAATTATCTACTATATTTTATAGGAGCTCCTGTAAGCGCTGTGATGCTACATGAATATACATAATACAAAGTGAGTGCACTTTTTGTCATTATGCTAAATCAGTAGGAAAAATGTATTAGGTCAGAATTTAGTAAGCAAACCCTAGTTAACCTTCTGAATCTAGAATCCTTGGTTATATGTTGGCAGAAATCAAACAAAGAGAGTAGAGTTACTGCTCTGGACTGGTTTCTTCTTTTGCAAGTGAGATAAGACATAGGAGAAACCTACAGTAATTAGAATCCAGAGCCAAGTTGGGCAATGAATAAGACAAACCCAGTTCAGTTTAGCCATCATTTGAATTGATGAATATCTACTTTTGAGCCAAGCTACTTGGAAAGAGCATATACTCCCTATGAAAATATTCTGGTGGTATAGAGAAGTGAATCTTAGCCTAAAAGGGTTATCCCAGAATATTTAATCAAGGAGATAAATATTAAATGAGTAGGACCCTTAAAATGTGTGGGGATGGCTTTCCAGGTGGAGGGAACCGTAGGTATCCTTGAATGCATTTCCTTTTCTGTTCTTGAGTTTCTTGGTGACAAGCTACTCAATCCTTCATGCCTTATATTTCTCATCTCAGTCTGCTGACCTCTACCCAGGTATGTTAGAGAAGCTAGACACAAGTATAATGTTGGGTAAAACACTTATATGTGAGTACATTAACCAATTCTGTGGTTCTCTGACTTTTCAATTTCACTTCTCAGTATAACTTCAAAAGTAATTATCATAATAATCCATTTAGAGTTACTAACTTTTGTATTTTGAATAAGAAAAAGCTTAAAATTATAACTACAGAAACAATAATGATATGACCTCCAAGTATAATCATTTCACAAAAAAAAAGGCATTTTAACATTTCAAAAAGTGGAAAATCTTCTTAAGCAAAGAATTAAAAATTTCCTAAATGAAGTAAATTTAGCTTTGTAAAAAAAATTATATCATCTTCTAGTTTTCCTTTGGACCAGACTCAAGATTTCTTCACAGACTGAAGTGCAGACAAGTAATTGGGAATACTGGAGTGGGTCTTCTCTAACCTTCCAGTGTTTTTTCTCACCATTTTTCTCACTATGATTACCTGGTAGAAACTTGTATCTTCAAGCACATAGGTTCACATAACTTCGAGGTCTCCTTCTGGTTTTCATTTGCTTATAACCTTAAACCACGATTGACTTTAAAGTGTTCAGCATAAAACCCAATTTGTGCTTTTATTCATTTATAACAGATGGGGTCAGAGTGGAAAGGGGGCCAGATTATAGCTTCCCTTTTTTGTAGCTCCTTTATTAAAATCACTTGCATCATTTTTATAAGTATCACACTTTTTTCTAAGATGTGATTCTTATAAAGGGTATTCACTCCATTTTAGAACTGTTTAGTAAGTAGTAAACTTGGGCCCTCAAGGTGTCTATAAAAAAAGTTATGACTAAACTGACCTTCATCTTAATCACAATATCCAAACCTAATAGTTTTCCAAACATGCAGAAAGAAGCCTTAAACAGAATGAAATTCCAATAACATGTACTGAAGTTATAACTGCTGACAATGAATGCATCCAGTCCTAAAAGAACCAAGAGCTATTGTTTACCATGGTGAGAAATGGGATGAGAGAGGATTATTGCTCTTTTCAACTGAAATATACTGTCAATCTGCCAAAGCACTGGTACTTAAAATTATTTTTATGCTTATACTTATGGAGATATTAGTACCTATTACCTATAACAGATATGTCTTTTTTTCTAGTTCTGATTTTAATTTAAAGGGGGGACCCAAGAAAACAACCATGAAAGAGACAGATAAAACATGATGGGTATAAAACAAATTAGTGAGCAATATTAATAAAGAAAAATATTGAAAGAAGGAAATTACAAGAAAGGGAAGCACAGTCTC
>NW_012151619.1:435614-437680 GCF_000956105.1 Propithecus coquereli | reverse complement strand
ATTTTGATTCAATTAGATTGTTATTATTCCTTTTAAATGATCCTTTTGTTTAATACAGAGTATTAACATTCTTAGTTATAATAAAAATGGGGAATAATTTTAAAGATTATGTTTTACATTCACATATAAGAGAAATATCACTAACCCTAGGGCAGAAAAATGGGAAAAAGGGAATGTATGTTTTATTTCTTAAATAAAATAACTTTCTATTATTACTAAGGTAGTAAATATCCATTGAAGAAAATAAATGCAACAACAGGATTAACAGTCTCCCAATTGCAAAGATAACTAGTATATTGACTTACAGATCTTTCTCTATGTATAAATACTTTTATTCTTTTTCTGATCTTACTATATATACTCTTTTATGATTTTTTTTAACCAATATTTGTCTACACTTCCCTGTTTCTGTAATTTTTAACTCTTTAACACACAGATTACATTTAAATTATCTTCATTGACCCCAAAATGTTCAAATCAGTAGAGATAACTCCAAACAAAGCATTGCTTATGGTTTTAATGTCTCTTACACTTTCTCTTTACTAGATGTTTGTTAAACCTCTTAATTTAGCATGTTTTTCTATTTTACCTTTTTAAAAACTTTTTATCACCGATAATTTCTACAATTTATAAAATAGGAGAACAGGATGACTTTGTTTACTTATTAGCTAGCTTCACAAGTGTTAACTCAAGCCAATGCTTTATTCCCAAAGACATACTTCCTCTCTTTGCACAAAATAAAACTGAGTTATGTGAAGTACATTGTAGTCTTACTATTATCATTTCATCTATAAAAATGCAAGTACATCTCTATAAAATAGATGTTCTCATAAAAAACATAATATAAATACTAAGCATATATAAACATGTATAAATGTATTTTTAATATATGTAAGTATGTATACATGTATCCTTATGTGTATACACAGACTACATACTTCCTATGTGTGGCTGTATGTGCATTTGCATATGTCAGACTAACAGTATCAATATAATGACTAACAAAATATCTACTGACAACAGAATATATTTTTAAAATTGTTTTTGTCCTTATGCTATGTGCATGGGGCTATACAGTCAAATTATTGTGTTTTAAAGGCATTTGGAATAATTTTACTATTTTTGGTTTTACCATCAATTCAATGCATAGTTTAATTTGCTTCAATTTGCTGTCAGGTTTTAGGAATTACTATTTTTCCCATTTTATATAAATTCTGTTTTACAATCATACAAAACATTTACATGGAATAAAATGTAATAAAATAGGTATAGAAAAAAAAAACCTATAAAACAAAGTAAATTCAGAGCAGTCCTGTTCTTATTCTGTTCCCCCAATCCTCTTTTCTCCCATTCCCATAGGTATCCATATGCTTTCTAAATTAAAAATTACTTTCCAGCTGATAACACAGCTATATACATATGTATATATCAAAATAGTCAAAACATGTTGTTTATATTTTAACTGTTTGCTATGTATACTTAACATGTTGCATGTATTGTTCCCCTCCTAGATAAACAATACCATATTATACCTACTTTTCTTGAACTTTCTTTCTTGATCTAGCAATATATACTAAAGAGAACTTCAGTAGTTTACAGAGGTATTTCATTTGTCATTATAGTAGTACTTAAAATTCTCTTGTTACTTTACTGTGTTTATTCAACTAATTTCAGTCCAATATCATTGTACATTTTTTTTCCAGTCTTTAAAATTTAGATATTGTAGCATAAATAGCCTGTACATATCATTCTCTTGTTCTTATTTTTGTCAGTGTATCTGTGGATATGTTCTTTGAAGTGGGATTGCTGGGTCACAGGGCAAATACATAGACCTTGCAGGTCATTACTATATTTCTCTCCAAAGTGGTTTTTAACATTTTACATTTCCATCATCAATGTATGAGTGTTTTATTCATCCTCACCCACAGAGGATGTTGTCAAACTTCTGGATTTTAGTCAATCCAATATATGAGAAATTGGGTCTCAGGGTAGTCTTAATTTAAAGTTGTTTTTTTTTTTTTTTTTAATAAACAAAGCAGAGCATTTTTTTCATATTTTAAGGGCAT
>NW_012151619.1:429952-434265 GCF_000956105.1 Propithecus coquereli | reverse complement strand
TTTTTAAACAATTGTTTTTTAATTTTTAATGAGGTACATTAATTTTTTCTCTATTTTATGCATGCATGAGTTAATATAACTTGCTTCTAGAATCATCCAAGATTCAGTCTTAATTTTATTTTTTTCATTTTCATAAATGTGAGCATTTTTTATGTTTCAAATAAATAAATAGATGTGAATAAAAGGAATTCTAGCATAGATGTATCACTCATTTATCCAAACTCCTGAGTTGTATGCCAAAATTATATTGTAATGTTTCACTAAAAATTACCTTTAACAATTTGTTACCTAACAACTCAATTAGGTCCTTCTTCTATTTCGTTGAAAGTGAACACTGGAAACCACTTGAATTGTAAAAGCATTTGTTATCCAGTCATCAAAGTTATGCACCTCTTCAACTTTCGGGAAGCCTAAAAACTGACTTTACCATGACCTGTCAAATGTCTTAGTTTTCACACAAGCGTTAAAAGTTAAAGAATACTTCTCGGGCAACAGTTTATGTCATTGTTTCTCAGTTTGGTACTCTGGAGATTTTTACACAAAAGATCAAATGCACTAGCAAGATTAAAGGTGTTTAAGAGTAAGTGGGAGAGGGTTATGACAGTGAGATGGTCTGAAAATGGAACCAGTACATCTGTATCACAAGTGTGTTGTCAGGCAAATACAATTTAGCAAAGAATATCTATGAAAGTGAGGATCATAGTTGGAAAGTGACTCTTTTAAGACTCTCCATGCCTGCCTCTCCTCTGGTATATATGTTTTCCAGGGAGTACGTGTCTCTTACTTGGAAGAATACTGCCATAGCTCATAACAAAGTCATGTACAGTGCCTCTCAAAACGAAAGGAATGTTGAATTTAGAGATGCTGAAAAATTTTAAGAAACGAATTTAACAAACAACAGTTCGAAATTTTCTATACCATTGTTCTTTTTGATTTTCTGGAAGCCTATGTGGTCTTTTTCCTTAGAAGACTCTAAAAATCAGTCAGCTGGAATCCTTTGCTTCTTAGATGAACACGGTTTGATCCAAATAGCAGGCTCCTCACACAAAAAGATTCTCAAATATAAAAGGTCAGTATCTTCACTGAAACCCGGCATTGAGCTTATTACAATAATAGCAGGTAGACCTCATAAAGTGCCAAATATACGTAATGAACATTAATAAATATTGGCTTCACTATTAATACAGTAGGCATTTGTGTCCCAATATACTGTTAATGCCTTAACATAATGCTTAAAATACCAGGTTAGGCTACGCATACTTATATATAGTTTTGTGTTATGTTTAATATCCTATTATCATATTATACATTAGTGCCTAAGGAAAGTACACAAATGGTTCCACCTAATTTTTGGTATGCTGTTTGGCAAGAGGAATTGTGGCCTTCTCTGTGAACAATTAGTATTACTACCAACTTAGATTACTTAAAATAAAAGGCAACCAGGAAAGCATGGTAGTAAAGTGACATACACGTGTCAAAGCACTTAAAATCTTTTGGTATTAGATGCGATGTGGTAAATTAGGCCAAGATGAATGGAAAATTGCATGGATACTAAGTATGAGAAGAATGTATTTTATTAAATCCTAAAACTTAATATTTTGATTTAAGGTTTAGACGCAATCCAAATATTTGAAATTTGGGGTTATTAGTAAATGTGAATTCTTTTTTTCATTTTTTATTTTCCCTTAAAAACTGAGTTAAATAATTTATCATAGGGTATTCACAGGGCCATTTGTACATTTAATAGCTCTATCTAATCAGAAACACTCAGACTGTTTCCCTGAAAATATATATGGGTGTAAATATTAATGGAAAATGTGCTTGGCAAGGTAAACTTGGAGCTTGCCAAACCCCAGACATTTTGGAAATGCTTGAAGATCTTATAATGAACAAAACATACTACCAGTTCACTGAACCTTGGAGTTATGTGTCAGGAACATAGACAAAATACCAAACATGTTGTCATGCTTTCGCTTAACCAAAGCCATTCTTTTGCATTTGAATTTAGACTGAAGACTTCTCCCATTTTAGTTCAGTTCTGAGATGAATTAGTATGATTAAACCAATGGCAGATTCCAATAAAACTTTTCATCAGTTGCTAATAATCATCCCTGAAGGAGAATTGTGCATGTATTTTTTGCAGACTTTCTTCAAAAGGACACAGGAGCACTTAATGAGTCATCTAAAATTTATAATGGGGGATGAATTTCCTACCAGTGATAATTAGAGGTTTTTACATTAAAAAGAAATTAGTGAGAACACATGCCATATGCTTTTTTGTAGGAACTTTCAGAGCCTTATTATTATGTCCCTTATAATAGACACAGAGCAGTACAAGTCCCTACTTTCATATTGTACTCTTGCTGTTCTTCATGTCAAATGTGAACAAAATGAGTTCCTCTTCTACCTGACCCAAGATCATTTTCTTCTTCAATTTATTACCTGAAGCCTACTTCTACGTTGTTCTTCTTTTAGATGAATTAAGTTTAGATGCATATTTTATGTACTACACCACACCCGGTATAGCTTATGTATATATGAAAAATTTTACTTCTAACATGAGAACAATCCATACTCCATTGTACATTATATAATACATAAAGTTGGTTAAGAGAGAGAGGGATTATAGAATGTAGGAAAACTACTGGAGGAATGTTCTGTTTCTAGTTTGCTTACATTTGAATGCCTCTAAACTGAGCTAATAAAAACTGTTTCTTTGGTTTTGTTCTGAGGAATTACTAAAAGGATTCTGACATTCAGGTGAGAGGGGAAAAGGAACCAAGAGGCATGTAAAACCAGCAGCATGCATTGCATTTTGATTTAGAAATATCCAAAAGGCCCAGCCACAAGTGGAAGAATCACTGGAACGCCAAGAGTGCAAATGTTTTAAGAAGACAAGAATTCTAATTAGCCTGAATGGAAAACTCAGCATGAGGCTAAATAGTTGGTTTGATGTTTACA
The DNA here is from genome assembly GCF_000956105.1 of Propithecus coquereli. Lineage (NCBI taxonomy): Eukaryota > Metazoa > Chordata > Mammalia > Primates > Indriidae > Propithecus > Propithecus coquereli. The sequence continues at coordinate 431,304 of NW_012151619.1, read as the reverse complement.
GTCGTTATACTGGACTGTGTCAGTAGGATTACACAATACTATTGTGATAACACAAATGTTAAATAAATGACCCATCTCAGAATTTTCTAAACAACATTTTACAGTTTTTGAAGTGATTTTTAAAACATATTATAGTATTTTTCTTTGTTGGATCCCCTAATGAATTTAGCAGCCTTTACTCCTAGCAGGAAATCTGGACTGATCATCTGAGGCCTGCTTTCTTTGCACATTGTGGAGTACAGGTTTACTTTTGGACACCTAATAAATCACGATCTAACATCTAAGAAAGAGACTTATTGCCACATTGCTAAATCAAGGGAAGAAAAAAAAATAGTGCAAATGGTTGGACTATCTTGTTACTCTTTGCCCTACAGGACAATAATAAACCAACAAGCAATATTCTCTAGTAGTGATATGCTAGACTCTATCAATGATATGTTAGTGGTCTAGTCTGATTATGTAGGGTTAGTAATGGTTTAGTGTTTGAAAACGTTAAGCTTTGCCTTGTTTGTGGCTCACCAAGGAATATGACCATATGTGATGTTTTTCTATTTCAAGTAATGTCCCCATTGCTGGATAGATTGCTGTTGACAGCTTTTGACCAGAGGGAGCCATTAGATTTTGCTGGCTAGCAAACAATTACAGCTTTGATATGAGCTACAAGGTAAAGATTAAAAGGAATACAAATGTAGAAAAATATGCTAGCTCTGTGTGGTCTCTAGTGCCTTCTTGTGCAAATGAAAAATTATTTAGATGTAAAAACTTACAAAAGACAAGCAAAAAGAAAAAAATCCAAACTTTTCAGGATTCTAACAGACTAAGATGAAAACTGAAAGAGCCCTTTAAGAAAAACAGTGGAAACTTCATACTACTAAAAAGAATTAAAAGGATTCATTATAAAATAACACATACCTTTTGACTGATGCTATTGGAGAGGGAGGTTTGAAAATAATATCTATATTTTGAAATGTATTGCTTTTATTCCTAGCAATGTAGTCTTAGGATAGCAGTTGTATCTTACAAACAGTAATGCAAAAACACATTTAAACTGACCAGGCATGTCGGTCAATGAATGCTCTCAAACAATAAGATAACAAAAATTGTTTGTATTATTTGGGCATTGATGAACAAAAGCTAAATCAAGAGTTGGTAATTTGAAAACATTGCTTGGAATAGAAAATGAGACATGAACTATGGCAAATTTAGGACTCCATGGATTCGGAAATTATAAGAAAAATCAAACTTAAATATTTATATAGCTAAAGCATATCTTCTTTTGGAAGAAAAGAATCTTACATAGATTCTGAAGTTAATCTTAGAAAGATAAAAACACTGACTTATCTGTGTGCAGT
>NW_012151619.1:428963-429902 GCF_000956105.1 Propithecus coquereli | reverse complement strand
TTTTTTCCTAGCACTTGTATTATTTTTTTAAGTCTAGATTTCTAACTCGATTAGAATTGATCTTGGCATAATACGTAAGGACTGGCTTCAAATTTATTTTTTTTCTTAAATGGCTATCTCATTATAAAACCTCATGTATTAAAAGTAGTATCTATTCCTTACTGATTTGAGAATCCATCTTTATTTTACATCAAATTTGTATTTGCAATATGGGCTATTTCTGCAATTTTTATTACAAAGTATCATTTTTAATGATATAGAGTTGTTGAAGTTAATCATACAGAAGAATATCCTGCCTTTTGATTTTGTCTGATTGCTTCTTTTTGATGTGTTTTACCTTATTTCTCCTTGTGCTGTATTTCCAGTAAACTGAAAGTTAAATTTAAAAGCTTTATAGATTCAAAAGAAATATTTTGACTAGAATAATAATTGGTGAAATTGTATTTTTTACAGTAAATGAAAGCAATCATAGTTTATTGAAATCATATTTTCATAGTACACCACAGAAGTTCTATAATATATGGTTGACATACAATTAATGGCGCTAAAATTAATCACTACATTAGGTACCATAGATGATCCCTCTGTTGTACATTTTTCCCTTTAAATATTTTTAATAATTAAATTTAGAATACATTGTCTTTAATTTAGATTGAAATATTTTATAAAAAATACAGACTAGAATTTTCTTTTAAAATTATCTTCAATTTTGTGTTTTTATCTAGTTTTACTTTTAAAAATGTACTTATATCATTATTAAGGAAAGGGTGTAAGCTATCTGACCCAAATCATGCCAAATCATCATCTTATCAGAAGACATTTTGATGGCACAGGTATCATTTAAACACTTTTCCGTTTTACATGTTTCTTTATTCTAGGAAAGCAAAGAAAATGGAAGAGAAGAACCACATTCAATAAAAAGATGTACACAATTTTTTA
>NW_012151619.1:415118-417579 GCF_000956105.1 Propithecus coquereli | reverse complement strand
TAGTACAATTGCAATGATGACACTTAAAATAGCCTTTCCTGGATTCCCTGGATCCAAAGTCACTATTCAATAATCTGCATAGGTGAGAAGATATAAGTTCCTTTAAAGTAATATGGAGCCAGATAATAATCACTTCCTACACCAGGTCTAGATGTTTGCCTCAACTGACACTCTTCCGCCAAATTGTAGGTTTATGGAAGTTGTGGCTGTCTAGCAGGTAGAACTATAAGGAGATACTTGCATCTTAATAAGAATTTGTATGGGCTTTTTATCAAAATACTCTATTTTTCTACTTTGCTTCTATTTCCACCTCTGTTAAAATAGAATAACAATACTTAGCACATGGGTTATTGTGAGGCTCATAAATTGCTTTGTGTAGTGTCTGACACATGGTAAGTGCTCAAGAAGTTAGCTAATTTTACAATTGTTATTGTTTTTACTTACTTTTAGAGCACAGAGACTTTGTCATAACATTAAAGGAGCAAATTCTTTCAAAATCAATCGATCCTCAGTGGAAATCTTATGAAAAACATGTCTTAAAGTATCATGATATTTTTCTCCTTTGTTACTATCTAATTGCAAGTTTTTCTCTTTTCTCTCTCTCTCTCTCTCTCTCTCTCTATATATATATATATATATATATTAAAAAAAAACCTTTAAAAATTTTAAAGGTGTACCATGTAGATGTGTTATTACGAGTAACAAATCATCAATATTCTCCAAAAGAATCAATAATAATTTACAACAGCTTATAGGCTGTCTAGTCACTAAGATGCACATTTTTAGAATTTTGATAAGTGGATTAAAAAAGTACGAGAAGAACCAAAATGATATGAAACTCAACACAAGAAAGGACTCAACTATTGTAAGAGAATGATTGACTTTGCAAAATAAGAGGATTATGAAAAGTAAGAAGTAACCATTTCCATTTTAAAGAGTGCTGAGAGGAAGCAAGAAATATATTATATTGTACTGATAAATATATGTTGATCATTTCTTGGTTTTGTATCTGTTCGGTGCCATTAAAAAATCCCTCTACTTTGGTATCTAAATTTTTGACTCAACTTATTCTTCCACTTCTTGCTCTAACTTTTTCCTTCTCAGCTCTCTCTCTCTCTGATCCTAGCGACTCTGCTTCGAACTACTTCTTAAACTGGTCCACTTAATACCATCATTTCTTTCCTGAACAACAGCAACAACTTTCAATTTGGTGACTCCTAGACTCTTCTTTCTCCCTTTAACCTAGTCTTCTCATAATATAACGAAATGGCAAAATGTCAGCCTACTTTCAACATTTCCCTGCTTAAAATCATTTGATTGGTTTACTATTGTTCTTAAGTAAAATGAATATTCATTGCCATGGTCACTTTCTCTCAGGCCCTCATCATCTTTCACTCTACTCAAGCCAAATCGGTTTCTTTCTATTTCTGGAAATGTCCAAACGCTCTCATTTCTCATAGCTTTAATATCTGCCCTTTTCTTTGCCTGGCAGGCTCTTTTCCCACCTGTAGCTCAGAAAATAGCTATTTAAATAAAATTGCAGTTTAAAAGTTTGGGTCTTAGAGAGGACTGTCCTAACTAAACAATGTAAGTTATAGCCTTTCTGTTACTCTACCTTATAGACCAACAGCTATACTGTCCCATAGTCAAAATTTTTTTTTTCTTAGCACTATTTATTTTGTTTTTCCTATTTATTTTCCTAAGAAATTATTTAAACAAACAGACAAACACAGGCAACAAAGAAATACAAAAAAGTGTACCTGCCACTGAGATTTAATGAATCTTAAATATTCTTCCCAATTTTCTTAAATATGTTCCAGTAGAAAAGATCAGCTCTCCTAAATGTTGTATTTGTTTTTGTCTCCTCTAGCAATGTATGGAGCTACTCCATTCTCCTAATCCTTGTTAACATTGGCCAGTCTGATGAGTTGTAAATGAAGTTTCTTTGTTTTAATTTTCTTTTTACTGATTGCTAGATTCTTAGGCAACCTTCTACCTGTTCACTGCTCAAATTTCCTTATTATTCTTTTGTGACTTGCCTTCATAACATTCATCATTTCCTTCTTGTTTCCTGTCCCCACCCCCATTAGCATCTGGGAGACTTTTGTATATTCTTCATCTTATCATTTGTTTGTATTATATGTTACAAATATTTTCACCTGGTTGTGTGTATGTATGTGTTTTGTTTTAAATTCAATTTACTTTTAATTTGCTTTACAGTGTCTTTTGTTTTTTTACCTGAGTGTTTCATTTTAGCATAATAAAATTATCATTTTTATTGTGAATTTATTTCCCTATCTTTTAAAATAATCTTTCCCTAGTCATTGTCACTTAAATCCTTATGCCTTAAAACTATATTTGATATTGTGGCTCTTTATTAATCTATATGAAGTTTGTCATTCCTGTACAATATCCATAAAATACCCTGAAAAGACTGTGCTATGGATTACAACAGATTTGT
>NW_012151619.1:413412-415068 GCF_000956105.1 Propithecus coquereli | reverse complement strand
TTCTTTATAAAAAGTTCATGAAAATAGATTTGGTAATTTGCCAAATTACCTATATACTATTTATTCTATTTTTTGTTTTTCTGTAACATATGCAAATTAAAATCATGTTTTCCTCTGATTATTTTTGTCAATAAGAGGTAAAATCGATTTATTAAATATAATACATTTAGTTTGATTCTAGTACAATGGCTAAAAATATATAGTTTTATAATTTTATATTGTTTACAAAGATATACATCTTGTATAAAGGCAAACTGACCTTTCTTTGGAACAAATACACATACTAAATATTTTCTCCCGCACTCTCTCTTACAAGATTTCTGAAACAGCTTTATGCTGTTTTAATGTGTTTGGCACCCACTTCAGTTAAGACCAATAATATGTATTTAGGTCATTAAATATGAAATGTCTGATTTCAAATAAAAAGTGTAGTTTATGTAATCTCAAACAAGAAGCAGTACAATTAATCAAAGTATGTGCCTAAACTATCGACACAGTTTGGCCATCTTAATGGTAGTTTGTTTATGCCAGCAGCGAAAAAGCCTGGAGAGCGAGTGGCCATGAAATTGTGAAAGGTGTTTTCCACAGCTTGTTGAGAATTGAATATTTTTGCTTGAAAACAGTGGTCCAAAGCCTGGAAGAAGTGATAGTCAGTTGGTGCAAGGGCTGGTGAATATGGTGGATGACAGAGAGTTTCCAAGTCCAGCTTCTGCAGTTTGAGCAGCGTTGTTTGTGGTACATGTTGAGCATTGTCTTGCAAGAGGATTGACTTGTGTCTGTTGACCAATCTCAGCTGCTTAATCACAAACTTCCTTATCATTTCATCCAAGTGGGTGCAGCAGACATCTGCTGTAGTCAACTGACCAGGTTTCATGAAGCCGTAGTGGATAATATCAGCTCGGGACCAACAAACAGTCACCATTAGCTTTTTTGGATGAATATTCAGTTTTGGAATGTATTTCAGCACTTCATCTTTATCAAACCATTGTCCTGAATGCTTGCGATTATCAAAGAATCTATTTTTCATCACACATAACAATACAGTGTAGAAATGGTTCACCTTTATGTCGTGACAGAAAAGAAAGGCAAGCTTCTATACGATTTCTCTTCTGACATTCATTTAATGCACATGAAACTCACCCATCCAGCCTCTTTACCTTGTCCATTTTTTCCAAATGGTCCAATATTGTTGGAATGGTAACATCAAACCTTGCTGCTAATTCACGCAGAGGTTGAGATAGATTCACTTCCACTACAGCTTTTAGCTCGTCATTATCCACCTTGGTCTCAGGTTGCCCACGTGGCTCATTTTCAAGATTAACATCACCAGAATGCACCTTCTCAGACCATTGACATAATGTGCATTCATTAGCCACATCCTTCCCAAACACTTCATTGATATTTCAAGCTATCTGTGCTGCACTGGTTCCACAGTGGAACTCATACTCAAAAATAACACGAATTTTTGACTTATTCACGGTTTCACAAAAGATTATCTATCTTTGAAAGATAATCACAAGCCAAAACATACATTTGAAAGACTGAGGATGTTCCTTCACAATAAGAATAAAACAAGAAGTGTCAAAGTGAAACGTCAGAGATATCTACTGTCAAACTTAGTACTTAAGGAAGTCGGACATTTCATACTTAATAACC
>NW_012151619.1:408785-410826 GCF_000956105.1 Propithecus coquereli | reverse complement strand
AATGTACTTTATTTTTCCATTTTTAATTTTTTAATGTAATGCAATAAAAATGTATAATGAATGTTCTGTATAAAAGCCTAGCACAGCTTTAGATATATTTGGTCCTTATAGGTTCAGTTTTATTTCCATTCAGGTGGGAAAGCACCTAGAAATTAAGGGGCATAGAAGAACCTTGTCTCTTTTGATTATACCCCATTTTCTAATCTAGCTTCCCTGATCACAAGTTTGTCCTGTCTGCTGCGAAAGATGTCTCTTTCTTCATATTTCTGTTTTTGATTTCCACCCACCATATAATCATGCCAATCCTTTTGTACCAGGATTGTTTTTGACTAAGGACTGCTCTCCTCCCTCCAGCGGTGTATTTCTCCATATTTGAGTCATTCAGTTTAGACCAAAGTTTGGAATATGTCAGTTGTTGGGCCAGAAACAACCTGTAGCTAGTTTTGGGGGCCAACACAATGGCTATACACTTTTGAACCAGCTATCAAATATTTAAATTCTGAATATTTTATATTAAAAGGAATATTTTCGACTTCTCTTGATAAATTAAGAAATTTAGAAACTCAGGCTTTATATTTCTACATGGAAACAATTAACAGATACTAGGACGTGGCTGAATCCCTAGGAAGAAGAATGCAATCTTCAGTTTGTCATAGAATTCCACTATCTGTTGGTATAATCCTGCCTGTTTTATATCTTTTTGCTACCTGCCACTCTGTGAAGGCATTTGAATTCTCGTTCTTTGGTTAGAGAAATGCTTCCTAATGTCATTAGCTAGTTAATCAAGACTGCAGAAAGCCTATCACAGTAAAGGACTCTTCAAGTTCAACCAATTTTGAAATCTACCCACCAGCCAAATTTGTTTGCTTATTTTTCTTATTTCCAAATGGCATTTCCCCAAAGCTAGCAGTATATGTACTAGCTTCACCATTGTTGATATGTCCATGTAGCACTGTATGTTTATTTTTTACTTAAGTCGTGAGTCACTTAAGGCTTGTTAGGTGTTTTTGAAAGGAAGAAAACTGACAGAGTCAAAATTGAGGCTTACACAGTGGAAAGAATTGAAGAAGTGAAAGTCAGAAAGACTATTTTTAAGAGATCTGGAAGTACAAAAGATCAGGAGGAAGGTGGAACCATTGGATGGATTGCCTACAGCAGGGGAATTCTCAGAAAATCAAGGGAATAATAGGGCTGGGAAGTTATTAAGGTTGCAGTAGTTTAGGGAAAACATAGGAAGGCAGCGTAGGGTGGGTGGTGTTGAAATCTAGGAGAGAGTGACAGAGGGATTAAATGAGGATATTTCAGGGCTAACTCAGAGCTAAGAACTAGAGATAGGTTTAAGGAAAAGTTTTTTAATGTGAGCTTAAGACCCTTAAATGAGTGGAGAGAAAGGAATAAATGGGCAGATAAAAGTGTGCACGAAACATGAGTCCTGGCACACCTTTCTGTGCATGTTGTTTCCTGTGACCATACAATCAATGTCATGTATCCAGTGTCTGGTGAGTGTGAACTAGATGTGAACTTCCTTTCACAACTAAGTTATTTAGTAAAACATGCTCTCACCATAATCCCCACCCATGGCACAGCATCATACAGTCAGAAGAAAACCCCTCAGCTTCCGGTTTCTCCCTGGAGAAAGATAGAGCTGGCATGTGCATCAAAAATTCCAATTCTTCCATGTACTGCCTGAGAAACTGGCTTTTGTATCACCTGTCTAGAAGGACTAACACAACCCAGCATACACTAGGCCCCTCAAGGATATAGTGAACAAAAAGGTGGTTTGACCTATGTGTGGGCACTTGTCACAATGCATCTCCCTCGCTCTGCACAGAGTAAACAAACCTCAGCTCACAACTTCTCTCTGGGGAACGAAAGAGTTCTGCCACACATCCAAGGTGCTACTCAGGGGTCTGGATTCTGTATTGCTTGTCTCAAAGTGCCGACAGCACCCACTGTAGTCTAGAAGCCTGCTGGACACTAAGAATAAAGGAGGTTTTACTTTTATTTCATTTTCTTTCATTTGGATTTTATAATTTCTTTT
>NW_012151619.1:398974-405605 GCF_000956105.1 Propithecus coquereli | reverse complement strand
ATGCAGTATTTAAAATGGTCAAATTCATTAAAACTGAAAATAAATAATGGTTGCAGAGAATGGGGTGATACATAGAAATGGGGAGTTGCTAATCAATGGGCACAAGGTTTCAGAGATGCAAGATGAGACAGTTTTATGGATCTGCTGTGAAAATTATGCCTATATTTAACAATGTTGTATTGTACACTTAAAAAATTGTTACAAGAGTAGATCTCATGTTAAGTGTTCTTACCACTGTAAGTAAATAAATAAGAGTGAGAAATATTTTCTTAACTGCCTTACAATGCAAGTTTCCTCTGTCTGGGGCAATACTTCATTTTGGCAGTCAGTTCAGAAGAGTGTCAGTTTCTTTCCTTCATCAATGAGTTCAGAGTACACGCTTCATGCCTGTCTGGAATAAGAAAGGAGCTGAAAACTGAGAATCATTGTCCATAATCTCAGCTACAAGAACACAGTTGCAGAATTTTGGAATTACCCCCATTACAGGTTAAACTGAAATCGAGGCTCAGGATTCCATCTCCCTCACTTCTGGATAGGGGGAAGGAGAGGAAGGAGGGAAAGGAAACATTTTCAATCTACTTATTTTTTGGTCACATTAGATTAGAGCAATAATTCAAAGACCTGTTTCATAACTAGATAGTTTAGACAAGTTTATGTAGTATACCTGATAGTTGATTTCTAATTTACATGCATCAAACAATTGCCAAAGTGTTCTATTAATATATTTTACTACACACTTATAAGGTTCATTCATTTTTTTTTTTTTGACAAGTAATGATTAAATGCACTATATCCCAGCAATTCACTCAAGTCTGAGGTTACAAAAACATGTCAGATGTAGTGCTTGCCCACAGGGAATATTCTAATAAGGGATATAGGCCTGTGACTAATGATAATGGTGTCATATAGACTATGATTACAATATGATATGGGTGGTATTGAGTTACAGAGAAGGAATATGTAAATAAGATGAGGGATTTAAGGAAATTTTCTTGAAGAGGTGAACCATTAATATTTCAGTTATACATAATAGATGAAGAGAATAATGAGAAAGGTATAATATAAGATTTCACAAAGTCATTGAGTAATTATAGGGACTAATGAGCAATGGTGAAAAAAAGGACTGCTGTTTTATATATCACTAAGTCATGAAGTTACTATATTTTATTTTATACAGATTAAATCTTGGTTATTAAAGAATGATCTTTTAGTTTTTGTGGCAGGACTACTAATTGTCTGTGAATATACATTCTCCTTTTCCTCAGTAAGGAAACCATAATTTTTAGGCACAGGGCCTATCGTACAGCTTGCAGCTTAGACTGGGTCTATGATCAAGTTCTAGTCCATAGGATTTAAACAGGAGCAATATTCTTACAAAACAGCAGTTTATCCTTCTCCAACCTCTCCTCTTTACAGATGGCAAAAATAGGGACATGTTGGCCAGAGCTGGAGCAGTCTTCTCTGGCAATGCAGTGAAAACTCCAAGCTAAAGATGGCAGAGAAAAACAGAGTATCTCAGGTTTCTGACTTTATAGAACCTCACCCCACCCATGAATTAGCTATCTTGGGCTTTATTTTTATTTTTTTAACTAGAGAGAGAAATAAATATGTATGTTGGGATTTTTTATTACTCAGAGCCAAACAATCAAAACGAATACAGTTTTATTCTTATAGCCCTCATTTAAAAAAATCTTTTGTAAATAAACAATAAAAAATTTAATCTGAAAAATGGTTAACATTTATAGAACACCTTTGATGTTCTAACTCTTTACCAGGATATATGCATCTCATCTGAGTCTCTCAGTATCCTATGAAGTAGGCACTACTATTACCTCATTCAATATATCGGGGAGAAGGTTCAAGATCATAGAGTTAGTAAAGAGATGAGTCAGGCTTTGAATCAGGTAGTTTAAATCAAGTGTCTGGCTCATCCTGTTTAGGATAGCCTGCCTTCCTCACTGGATACAAACTTGGAAAAATTAAAAAAAAAAAACAAAACACACACACACATTATTTTTTACCACAAATCATGAAAACTAAATCACAAAAAATAAATTCACTGAGTTTCCAAGATATATGTTTGTCACTAAGTATGCTAAAGGTAATATATTTCAAAAAACTATGCTATCAGAAAGTAATGTATTTTAGATACAGTAATCATGTTTATGAGATAAATAAAAATAGAAAGAGACAAAAGTCTACTGGCACTTATAAACAGAGACAAAAATTTGGTAAAATATGAATTAAATAACGTTTTTAAAAATTGCTTTCTAAATGGCCAGATACTCAATTTCACATAACTCTACTATTCCTGTATTTTTTCCAGCTGATATATGATTTCTCTTATTATTAAATCAGCAGATGATGGGAGCAGGAATGTTTTCCTGAAAAAAATAGGTAGTCGTATAATTTCCAAGCTGGACTGGACCTTAGAGAAAATCTAATCCAGTCTCTTTAGTTTATCTATAAAGAACCTACTGCTCAGAGAATTAAGAAAACTATACATTGTAGCAAGGTAATTACAGTTTGAGTGGGAGTTAGATTTAGTTCTTCTAATTAAAAATTTAGTAATAGTTTTACTACATCTCATGCATGAAGAGAATCTTTTACTTCCATTTTTTTTTAAATTTCAGAATATTACACAAACATAAACATTTTGGTCACATGAATTGCTTTTGTACAGTTTGAGTTGAAGTTATAAGCGCATCCATCACCCAGATAGTGTGCACTGTACCTGTTAGGTGTAAATTACTCATTTGATGGAACAGTAACTAACATGCTTAAGTGGGGCTAAGTATAGCTATACAGATGAAAGATTCCAACGTGTCTATTATTTGATGCACTTTAAAAATAATAATAATTTTTTGTACTCAGTGTATGTATCAGTCAGGTAAAGGTTCCTAATCTGGAAGTGGTCATAACACATTTTCACAGGTATTTCACAAGAACTTATTCTATAGGTATGGTGATGGCTTTGAAGCTGTCTGAAAGTTACAAATGAAATAGTTGTTCATGAGACTGTCAAAAACACCCATCACACCACACAACTCATATTGTTAACTAAGAACAATTCAGCACGGTTAGAAGTCTTTAACTAAAAAGAATTTCACTGTAAAGTAAACGTGGCAAATGAACTCTTCTCCTTCCTTTGGAAAGGTCACCTTTATGGTTCACTGGCAATGTAAGATGGGAAGGCCTGGCTCGTGCCCACCTGCTAAGAGTTCAACAGAGAGCTACAGTCTCGTGTGCAATCAATGCCTGGTCTTTAATGGGCAGCCCTGAATTCATCACCAGAAACTTAATAAGATCATAAGCCATTTATTAATTTGGGTTAATCTGGGTATCATGGAATTTCCCTAACTTAAAAACAACAACCCTCCTAAAATGTGAGAAACTTCTCAGGCAAAATAGATCCATGCATTGCTTTGGGAAATCAAGTTTACCAAGCAGGTTTTATTGTGCTTTTCTCAGCATGCTGCTTAGTATCTAAAGCCCCACCACATGTTGCAACAATAAAGTTATTGCTTATTGACCAGACCAAGTTGACAACCAACAAATGCTGCTATGAGTTATTTCAGGCTGAATTACAATCCTCTCCTTGGTAACACATCAGTGTGTGTCTAACAAGCAGTGTTCAATAATGTTCAGGGTAGCAATCTCATGAAAAAATATGCCCAGAAATAAAAATAAAAATGAAACAAAAGGAAACAAGAAAGAAATTCTATGTGTGGAGAGAGAGCCTCCAGAAACAACTAATTGTGAAAGTACACATTTTCCACAAGGGGAAAAAATCCTCTCTGTTTTGAAGACATGAATAATTCTAGATAACATCCTGCTTTTTATTAAAACCTAACCTTACAAGTAACGTTGGACTATTCTAAAGGATGGATGGGCATTCATCACCCTCCTCTTTGATGAAAGGTGTTGATACATTTTTGGTGGTAGCTTAGCTACATCATTCTTTAACTCCTTCAGAAGTTTTAGATGAAAACCATTTGAACTTAGTGATTTATGGGCACTTAATTTCTCATATTTTTTCAATCAGGTCTTTGTTTTGATTTCTCTGACAGTTTTTCACCTTCTTTCTCTGTACAAAGTAACTCCAGGGTAGACACTTCTTCATCATTCTGGAGAGAAGACCAGGCACAAAGCATCCATTCAATGCCTTTGCATTCCTTGCAAACTCTTCCGAACGCTTCATCCCGAGCATAGTCTAATAAGCCCATTCAGTCTCTAGTGGATTTTGAATTACTGATACACTTATCGCAAGGGGACTGTTTTGTTATGCATGGGGTGACTTCGATTTATTTTAAAAATCTTCCCTCGAGATCAGTATTGCAGAACTTGAACACTTCTCTTCCATCCTCTCCACACCCCAACATCTTACCTTCATCATATGTTACTGACAGTGTTCCTGAATCTCTGATAGTGAGGAAGGTTCTATGCTGTTTCTCTAGATTTAAATTACCTACTTTTTCCCTTTGGGACTTTTCTAACTAATCTTTTTGTTGTTGTTTTTCTTATAGTTTCCTTTTGAAAATCTGAATATAAAAATGTGTTCCTTTGATATAATGTTCTCTAGGAAAATGTCAAAATTGATTATGTCATTGTTCCTGCTAACTTTTAATTTATCATCTCTCACTCTCAGATCAATGAGTCAGAAGTGACAGAAGCTATACTAACATTCTTTAAGTACCTAAATACTATGCTTATAAAAAAATCTACTTACCCAACATTGATACAAACTTTATGACTTCCATTTTTAACAACATACAAATCACATTATGGGTTATGCCACCTCTTAAAATGTGCCACTTATGTCAAACTAGCCAGAATAACAAGTTTCCCTATCTACAAACCCTATCCCCCAAACTGCCACTGCTGTCCCATGCTCTTAATAGCATGCCTTTGCTATAATGCAAAGCTTATGTCCTATAGTTCAATATGATAAATCAATCACAATGAAACATAGGTTTCTCATTAACACATGTCAATCACTCTTTGATAGTCTACCAACACTCATGTATAGTAACCATATTTTATCCTTCTTTATATAAATAAAACAATGTGTCTCTCTCACTTTTCTAAGCATTTCAATATAACACCTAGTGTCAGACAAAGCAAACTGAGCAGTGGTGAACCTATTCTTACTCCTTCCAGATTGAATAAATCTGACTGAATAGTTTTGTGTTACCACAGATTCTCTTTTGCAAGAAACCATGGAAGAACACTAAATTCCTAGTATAATGGAAAAATATACAAATCTTTCAGCAAAATCTTAAAGTGACTTTGTAAGAAAAAAGAAACACATACTTTGCTCTTACTAGGGAAATTTTTTTCTGAACTTGGATTTTAGAATACCTTATGATCATCTATTTCTCTTACATGGATCATTCAGATTGCCAGATCACTTGCAGACCTCATTATCAATATTTAACAAGTGCCCACAGTTTACAGAAATCACACCTGGCTCTGTATCCATCTGGTAATATTTGCACCTAAATCCAGATTCAGAATATCCTATTCTTGGAGGAAATTCAGCCCTCTTGCAAAATAAAGAGGGTTTAGACAAATGTTATGGTTGAATTGTGTCTTCTCCAAATTCATGGGTTGAAGTCCTAACTCTCAGTACCTCAGAATGTGGCCTTATTTGGAAACAGAATTATTACAGATGTAATTAGTTGAAGTCACACTGGAGTAGGGTAGGCCCCAATCTAATATGACAGGTGTCCATATAAAAAGGAGATATTTGGACAGAGAGACATGCATATAGGGATAACTCTATGTGAACATTAGAGTTGCAATGCCGCAAGTGAAGGAATGACTAGAAATAGGAGAGAGGATTGGAACACATCTCCCCTAGTGCCTTCAGAGGGAATATAGCCCCGTTGACACCTTCATCTCAGACTTCTAGTCTCCTGAACTGTGAAACTATTAGCCTCTCAGTTTGTGATGCTTTGTTTATGATCTTTCCAGCAAATTAATGCAACAAAACTTCATATAGTTTATCAGTATCAAATAGTGAATCAAGTAAATGTAATTGGTGGCCAACAAAAAAGTAATTTGTAATATGATTTTCAAGGATTATTATTTTTAAATTGAAGTGTGAAATGTTCTGTAATTGTTAGGTCACTATCAGCTTGCTCTTCAGGACCCCTACACCATTTGTACATATTTAAGTGAATTGTGCTCTCTCATACTATTATGATCAGTTGTCTTCAGGCCTGTCTCTCCCATTAACCTGAGATCAGAGCAGGCGAGGACCATGTGCAGCTTCATCTCAGAGTCCTATAATGGTACATAACATGCAGTCCATGTTCATAAAATGTCTTTAAAGAATGATGAAACTAGATTTGCCACAGTATTTTAGAATTTTAACCAAATTATTCTATCAAGCAAGGTTTTCATTCAGAATACTTATTGGTTCCTAAACAAGACACATGAAACAGTTCAAGATTGAAGTCTAATATCTTTCTCAACATCATAACTAGAAAGGAGATATACTGTCTTTTTTAAAAGGTCCTTAGAGGACCAAATATACTGATGATAAATTGGACTGAAAAGTAAGAGTGAAGAGACAGAAAACAGTCCCTGGCCCCTGAAATAGATTTCTATTTGTAGATTCTTATTT
>NW_012151619.1:396202-398044 GCF_000956105.1 Propithecus coquereli | reverse complement strand
TAAAGGCAGTATATTTCAATCTCGCCTTCCTCCACCTAAAACAAAAACAAAAATCCCAAATTTCTGGCTGATTTTGAAACAAACAGAAGATTTGGCAACATTATGTTTACATTTCCACGTGGCTGGAACTGAGCTTTGATATGGTATAGTCACTTTGCCACAGTCCTCCTCATCACTCCTTTTTATTCCTATCAGGCTTATTTCACCCTTGAGAGAGTTTTTGGCTCCTATATGAATTTAAATAACCTGTAAGGGGCCTGATATTTTGATATTTCTTCAAATGATTTTATGCCCTATATTCTACATCCCACTAAAAAAAATCTTTTCAATGGCAGAGTTGGCTTACTATCAGGTATAACTTCCACATAGAATGACTTGCTCAATACAGTTACATACATCCGAAGTTTCAGCCTTTCCTAAAGTGCAGAACTTTGACCTGTGGATATAGGCTTTTTGTTCAATAAGGAAAGCCATCAATTACATTATGTTGTTTGGTACCAAAAATGCTTTGATCTTTTAAAAGGGTATTTATTACAAAGGAAAGCAGGGTGAGAATCTTCTGACAGACATGAGGCCACGAGGCTTTATATGAAAACCTTAGGCATCTGTGACTTACTGGCATGAAACCACTGGTATAAAATGTTTCAGATCTAATCTACTTCACCTTTCTGGATTTGATTTCTAGCTTTTCTGCTTACTAGCTATGTATTTGCAGACAAATCTCAAACTCAGTGGACCTCAATTCCTTAATTTGTCACATTATCTCTACAGTTTCAAGTATGATTTCTAAAAGATTCACTACATTCCTTAAAAAATTTTAGTAAGACTCCATGGGACATTAGAAAGTCTAATTCTAATTAGCACATTCGAAATTCATGACCACAATGCAAATGTTTTACAGTAAAACATTTCTGCAAAATAATCTAAAATTGCTGAACCCATTGCTGTTTTATGGGTGGAATATTGAGTTATTTTGTAAAATCTTCCCGTGTTTATCAGAATTTTATAAACTTCAGTTGGAATTTCACCCTAGAATCTATTCCAACTACCTAAGGTTTTAAATGTATTAAATCACAATACAGCGCTCTGACATCTCCCCACTTTCTGTCTTATCTTGAAAATAGGCTCCCCCTCTCCCTTAGGTAATGGAAGTCTGAAAGTAGTAGTCGTCTCCATCAAGATGGGCAAAATGCCCTTCTTCCTGTGGCTGACTGCACTATATCGTCCCAATATGATAAACTAGAAATCTCAAAGTTAGTCTAGCGTCCTCTCCCACCCTGATCATGCAGTAATGTAATTTGTACATTACTCATACTCATCTCCAGCCCAACCTGCTACAGTTTCCTAATGAGCTCTCTGTCCAAGCCTTGTCCTCTTAAAACTCTGCCACGGTGTCTTCAAAGTGGTCTTTCCGCAACACGTGTTTAATTCTTTCTTTTCCATGAAACCCTTTCCCTCTTTATCATAGCAGTGGGAAGGCAGTATATCATTGTGGTTAAATGCACAAGATGGGGAAGGTGGAAAACCATGGTTTATATTGTTGCTCTACAATTGATAGCTATGTAGTCACAGGAAGTAGCTGAGCATGTCTGAAAGGCAGCTATTTAAGTATTACTTTGGGAAAAGTTGATATACTTTTTAGATGTCACCACAGAAGGCAAAATGAAGACCTACTGATGAATGTGCTAGGGATGTATATTTTCACTGCAATACACTGAAGAATCCTCACTGAAGCAATCTCAAAATGGAATTTAATGATTTATGAAACACAATTTTCTGTCCCTAAATGTATTGTAGTAGAGGAAATATGACCACAGTTTAAAAAGGACATACGAGTATCAG
>NW_012151619.1:392730-393247 GCF_000956105.1 Propithecus coquereli | reverse complement strand
ATGCATGAAGAAAGGAAGAAATGGTAGAAACATATACCTACTTTTAAGACACTTCCTGGTTATCCCACAAAGCATTTCTACTTATGCCCTATTAGTCAGAACCTTGTTACCTGGGAAATGCGATCTTTATTCTGAGTGTCCTGAGGCATAGCTAACATCTAGGGGTTATTTTAGATGAAAAAGAAAGGAAGGAATATTGGGGACAAGTAGTTCACTACTCAAAAGTGAAAATGAAAAGACAAAAGAGGGAATGTGAAAGTTAAGGCAAAGAAAGAAACACTGCAGTGAAGTTCTATATGCTTAAATTTGGAAAATTAATTTTAAAAAAAGAACCTGAAGGCTAACTCTTCTTACCATATACACTCCATCTCCATTGTGAAAACAGCATTCAACAATTAAATAAATAAGTAAGATCCACTCAGATTTGCCAGATATTTCTACAGTCGTAGATGTCTTCCATTCCTTCTCTAGGCCACACACTCTCAAGAACTGGATTACAATCTATCATTTACTAATA
>NW_012151619.1:385393-390725 GCF_000956105.1 Propithecus coquereli | reverse complement strand
GGAATAAAATGGCAAATAAAACACAATCTGTGACTTCAAGAGTTTATATATTAGCAGTGAGAAAGACGATGAGCAAATAAACAAATAGAAAATTAGATACTGTCAGTTCCTTATTAGTATTTTGAGTAAAATAAAATAGGATAAGAAGAGAAAGAATGATTTATAGAAAGTAGGAAGGGCAGGGAGTGTTGGCAGCTATTTTGCAATTATGATCTGGGAAAGCCTTTCTGAAGATGCCATATTTGACCAGAGTAGAATGATGACAGAGAGAAGAAGAGTCTTGGAGAAGAATGTTCTAGGCAAAGGGAATGTCTCAACTTGTACACAGATTCTGAAGTTTGAAAACAGATAAGGCATAAAAAGAATTGCATTTAGGGTTATTATAGATCTCATAATCCAGAGGATTAAACATTACTTTGAGCATGTTACGAAGGCACAGAATCACATTGCCATAAGTTGAAGAATACATTTATATAAGGCTGAAGATCATGAAACAAGCTCTTAACACTAGATATAATGCTGGAGTGTACATAAAAATTGATTGATAACTTAGATAAATTTCCTAAATGTTTTTGGTTGAATGACAGGTAGTTTTACTTTTAAATTAAAATGGAAACAAAACCTGATAAATGCTCTTTGCCATATTTTGAAGGGACTCAAGATTCTCCATCTCTTCCATGTTGAATAATAATAAATCAAATTGCTAACCTAGAGGAACAGACACAAAAATAAAATAAAATTACATTGATATGTGCTAAATGCAGTGATACCAAATGCACACATGTTATTAGGAAATGGCATGGTATGGGTTCCTAACTCACCCCAGGGAACGTTCAGTGAAACCATCAGTGATAAAGTGTTATTGGATCAATGAAGGGTTGCTGCAGTTTTCATCCATAATAGAATTAATGATGAACAACAGAGAAACAGTCCAAGAAATATCCAGGTGGGAAATTTTTTGATTAGCTATCAGGACTTGGGGAAGTAGACAAATCAATAATGACCCCCAAATTTGAGTATGAAGAGCCACTAATTTAGATGGCCCCAACAGGACTCAGAAAACATTGACAAGAGGAGATGGGAAATGATTTGGGCATGCCACCCAAGGCCTACTCAATTAATGTTAAATTTAATTACTCAATATAAGTAGATCAGTAAGCGACCAAGGGGAGAAGAGTTAATTTATATGCCCAATCTCCTCTGAGTTGTTATTTAGGTTATTACTAAAGCACATAGTAGGCGTTCCTAACCCCTAGTGTACATCATCATACACTAATAGGTTTTAAAGCTGCTACTTCCTCTTATTTCCTCTCTCTTGATATTTGCCTAGTGATGATAATTATGATCTCACATGAGACTAAGAAATAATGGGACAAAATTATACATTTTTATAAGAAAAGATATCCAGCAGCGGTTGAATACAGCAATCGAAAAATCAAGGGGGAAGATACAATTTTGGAAGTCATCAGCATATAGGCCAGAAGTGAAACCGCAAAGGTTGATGAAATAACACAGGGAGAGTAAGAGTAAAAAAGACATTTAATTTGGGGAAAGAAACCTACAAAAAGACTAAGAAGCAACAGTAACAGAAGGATAAAGAAAATTACGTGCACTCAGTAATTCAATCAAATACATAACCCTGCAGTTCCTAGATAGTAAGTCAACAATGTCAGCACTGTATTTAGATCATATAATTTCAGTTTATTTTTTGACACAAATTGTTATTTAGATAGTCAAAGTAAAACCCAAATGCTCTAACTGCTAATATTTTCTGTTTGTAGTAAGAGTACTCTGAAAAGCATACAAAAATATTTTAATTATAATGTAGTCAAAACAATTATGTATGTATTTACATAAAATCCTATCTTTAGTTGTATTTGTAATGACATTTTTGGTTATAAGTGACAAAAAGTCAATAAATATTAATAGTAGAGTATTTTGGTACCAAAACATAAAAATCCTGGGGTCTTCTAGGTATAGCTGGATCCAGGAATTCAAATAATATAATCAAATGTTATTAATATATAATTTGTTTCTTTGTGCCCTCTCTCTTCTCAATTTTTCTTTCTGATGGTTTCATGTTCAAGAAGTTTGTCTCCTTGCCATCATCAGCTGTACTTTGGATTATATCTAGCAATGCCAGAGAAAAGTGCATAGCATCCCTTTCCAAGGTTTGTATCAATCTTTGAAAAGTAAATTGACTGAACCTTTTTCTTTGATTTGCACCATGAAATTGAGGAAGAGAAGCCAGGTTATAATAGGTTCCATCAGGTGAAAGAAGGAGCTGCCCTTCTTACAGGGAAAAGATACAAAGCAAAGGATTCCAGGAGATAAAAACACAGATATTCCCTGCACTACTGAGGCATATTACAGGTAAAAGGATCCAGAGTCAATATTTCAAAGATGTTGCGACCTATCAAAGTATTAATATTTGGGGTTTTATTATACATAAGAATGTATACTGTTCTTTTACTCTTTACTGTCGTTTAGAATAGTTCGTCGTCCCAATCAAAATAATTAACTACTACTATAAGTTTCTTCACCAGACGTACATAAAACTGAAGATGTCTAATGAAGGATTTGAATTGCTCTGTTTTGAATTTGTTAACTATTTGTTTAACCTGTGCTGTCAGAAGTACTATAAATCCATCTTGGATAATTGTACATGCCTTTTTCTTTTGCTGGATACCCTCGAATGTCATTGGGGACTATCTTTTCTCCACAAATGGCTAATTTTTCTTAAATTATATATTTAGATTGAAAGATGTGGAAATAGCATAAAATATCAGGAAATCCACCCAGGATGTAAAGCCAAAAACAACACACCTGAAAAAGTAAAGCGTATAAACCATTATGCCAGCGAAATATCATTTTAAAACATAATCATAATTTTGATTCACTATTTCTAAAGCATTTTATACATAAGAATATGAAAGTAATGCTAAATCTCATGCTTTATTTTCCTGAAAGCCTCTCATCTATGGTTTAAGAAAAGATTCACATACTTTTCATAAAAATAAGATAGATTTTTAAGATAGAGAAAAATACCTATCTCAGGAACTTTATATAATTTAGAGTCAGAAAAAAGTTATGGTTAGGCTAAGGGAAAAAGGACTTGAGAGTAACTTCTAGGCTTTTGGACTGACGTTGGGTGAATGGTGGTTCCACTCCCTGGTAATGGAGAGAAAAAGCGGACTGGGATGTAATGTGGGGATGGAGAGAAGTTCTGCTTTGGATATAGTTTGACATGCCTGTTACACAGGCAAACAAAAGCATGAAGTAGACAGTTGGATACAGGTCTGGGATCAAGGAAGAATATACGAATATATACTTGGAAGTCAAAAATGGATAGATGATATCTAAAGCCACTAGACTAAATGAAGTTCTGTAGGGAGGAAGTAAATATAGAGAAGAAGAAAGGACAAATGATATCCTGAGGCGCTAGATAATTTAGAGATATGGAAGATATTTAGAGCCGAAGGAAGGAATCAGCTTCAAAGGTTAAGAAAAAGTGGCTAGTAAAGTAAGAATACAATTTAAGGGCCAAAAAAGGAAGAATTTTAAGGTGGATGTAAGTGAATTAACATTTGCTAAGAAGTTAAAAAGGATGAGGATTAAAAATCTGGCAAGATAGTGATTAATAGTAACCTTGGCAGGACAAGTTAAAATTTGAGACTTGATTATTAAGATAAAGAAAGAATGAAAGCTGAGAAAACAGACAAAAAAGAAGTAATTGTTTTAAAGAGTGTTGCTATAAAGAGAAATAGAATAATAGGGTGGTAATTAGAGAATGTGGATTCCACGGAAACCTTTTAAAACATGGTTGTTATGATGATGGGAATTATCCAGGAGAGAGTGAATAATTATACAGAAGAAACTAGATGAATACTTTAGGGAACAAAGCCTTGAGGAGTTTGATAGGATCTAGCAAAGGTGTGGAGGGATTAGTCTTCAATACAAGTGATATTTCACCCATAAAAAACAGGAAGGAAGACCTGATGTGTAAGTATAGATACAAGTGGTTTTATAGACTTCTTTCTTTTCATCAGTGATACGACAAGCAAGAACATCAGTGTGGCTGAGGAGGGAAGGAAGCTGTTGACAATTTGGAGAGAGAAGAAAAGGTGTGAAGTAGTGCAGGAGACTGGAAGGATAATTCTGGGGCCCATGAAGGGTTACACTATCAGAGAAAGTGCTGGGAAGATGAGTGTGATCCTGCATGATATGTTTAAACAACAACCATGGGCCATGATCCTGATCCTATGGGGTCAACAAGTGAGATATGGTGGAAGCACATATTCTATGTCTTAGACTGAGGTGCACGTTTTGATACAATAGTGAGTCTGTGGTAGAAAGTTTTGAAAGTTGTTGCAGGATATATTTGGGTACTGAGAATTCAAATAACATGTCATCCATGCATTTTCACTGGAGTGTTGTTTGTAATAATGCAATATTTGAAAATGAATAAATGTTATCCATAAGTAGATTTTTTAATGTAACAAAGTATAATACACTAAAATGTAAGAGCTGTAGCTACGTAGGTGAAAGGCCATTTAATGTCACTGGTAAATAAGGAAATGTAAGTTACAAAAATAATAAGATACCATTCTATATCTTGAAATTTGATAAAAATAAAAATTCCACAATATCAAGTTTTGTAAGGGCTTGGTAAACTTTCGTCTCCTGCTAATATAAATATACACAATCACTTTGGAAATCACTTTGGCAATAGCAAGGAAAACTGAAAATGCCCAAATCATACAATATGAAACTTCACATCTGGGAATGTACCCTAAAGAAATTCTTACCAGCTTCACTAGATGTATACAAGTAATATTAATACAAAAATAAAAAAAGTAAATGTCTACTGATAGATAAATTGATAAATAAATTGTGGTATTGCTGTAAGTTAGAGTGTTCTAGAAAGTTTAAAATGAATGAATGAGCCATATGAATCAATAAAAATTAATAAGATAGAAAATAAAGATTTGAGTGCTGAAGGAAACTGGCTTGTAGATTTGGTGGTAGAAAAGGTGATGAGGTTTCCATCCTTTTGTTTTCTCAACAAATCAAAATATGAGATTAGAAGCTGAAATAGGATGGAGGAAGGAAGAGGGATTTGAAGGTGTGAGAAAGAGGAAAAGTGTACAATAGTCTTTAGAAAAGGAAATAAGGAAAAATCACTAGAGAAATATAGTACTGATAAGCAGAGTTATAATTATTACAGCTTTCATCATTTTAACACAATCATTTCAGACAAGGCCTGTGTTATAGAGAAATGAAAGCCAATCAGCACCTTTTTAATCTTTATGAACCTTTGTTTCAATTTATT
>NW_012151619.1:383038-384233 GCF_000956105.1 Propithecus coquereli | reverse complement strand
ATGACAGTTGATTATGATTATGCTGATGATTACACAACTCTGTGGGTATACGAAAAACCATTATCTTATAGAGTTTAAAAAAAGTAAAAGCGAGTATATTGACATCAGATGAAATAGATTTAAGAATAAAGGAAATTACTAGAGACTGTGGGCGACATTACATAATGACAAAAGGGCCAATCCATAAAGAAATCATAGTAATCATAAGTGTATGTGTACCATACAATATAGATGAAAAATAGGTAAAGCAAAAACTGATACAATTGATAGGAGAAATAGACAAATCCATAAATATAGTTCAATATCCTTCTCTCAACAATTGCTAGAACAAATAAATAGAATGCCAGCAAAAATATAGAAGAATTCAACAACATCATTATCCAACAGGATCTAATAGACCTTAGTAGGACAACTCACCCCAAACCACCAGAATACTCATTCGTATCAAGCACCCACAGAATATATACCAATATAGGCCATATTCTGGGCCATGAGACAAATCTCAACAATTTCAAAGAAATGAAATTACATACAGTGTCTTTCTAACCACAATAGAATCAAACTAGAAATCAATAATTGTTCATGTCCGCTGATAGGAAAATATCCACAAAGTAGCTAAACACTATGTAAATGAATAGAAATCTTTTTTTGATATTTTATACTATCCAAATCCATAATTGATTTTATATAACCATAACATGAGAATATATAAATAATAACAAAAAAAGTTTTTGCATTCTGTTACTAGGCATGCATCTTTAAAATGAGTACTATATTCTTTTAGATAAGACAATGGTATGGAGAAAATCATAATTTGGATCCAAACCTCAGTGGGGGCTCTTAGAAGCTGTGTTATATTAGATCAGTTATTAAATCTCTCTCACACTCAGGTTCTTCTAGTATAAAAATGAAGAAAATAACTATTTTCCAAGGTTGTGCCAAATAATGAATTAATGTATATAAACTCATAGTATAATAATTTGATCCTACCAAGCAACATAATAAATATTGTTTCTTTCTCATGCTACAGGCTATGGTTTCTTGGAGACTGCAGGCACAATACCAAGAACTGATGTTATCAGTTAAGATACAACATGGGAAAAGTATTTCGTAGGTTTTTATGTAATGTTTCCTATCAAATTTATGATGTCCAATATTAAAAATTGTGGAAAAGTTGCCCAAAGTCATAAAACTA
>NW_012151619.1:382030-382988 GCF_000956105.1 Propithecus coquereli | reverse complement strand
GGGTGTGGTCTCTTTACACTCATCATAGTATTTACACTTTTTTTCAACCTAGATAGGTTGAAATCAGTATTGTCAGAGTTGGGGACCCCTTCCATGGCAACGGTTGTATGTTTTAAGGACATACAACCTGGCCCTGGCTTAAGTTTTGTTTGAATTAACTTCTTCATTGTGCCACAGGGGTACATAGGTATTTTCCCCTATAACCCTGAGAATTAGGCTGTTTGTGTCAACAAAGTCGTAAGTAGAACAGAGAGCATATATAACAGGAGAGCACAGGGCTTACAACCCAGAGATGGCTGGATTGAAATCACTCTCTGACATAGTTCTGAATTTTCTCACTGCTATGGCACTGCTTTTCTCCTTCACACTGGTAAATCTCTTCTTAACCCCCTACTCCTCTTTTCCCCTTCTTTTGGGTTTCTAGCCATCAAAAGCTGCCATTCTCATTTTTCATCTTCTTTCAGTAACTCATAATGCGGGCCTTTGGGTGGTTACAGGAAAAGGATAGGAAGTCTTCACAACTTGTCTCATAGGTGGCCATCTCTCCTTCCAAGGCTCTCCAGTTCATCTTGGAGATATCTGGGTTTGAATTTAAGGGAGCTATAGCAGCCTGTCCTTAGGACAGTTAACCCCTTGGAGCAAAGTCAGTCCCTTCACTTGCTAATATGAGGCAGCATTTAATAAGTCCCCAGCATATTGGCTGAGTGTTTGATATTGAGTCATTGGGTCACTTTGGCTGATCTTTTGGGGATCCAGAAATAAAGTGTGAATTCTTTCATCCCTTTGAATTAAACATTGGACCACTGGTCCTCATGAGTGCAATCCATAATATCCCTGGGAGTCTGGGAAACATGAAGTTTTCTGGTGACAGCAGCAAGTTATGAAACAGCAAAGAAGACTAATGAGTCAGCTGCTCCCACCTGAGCAACACTGACATAAAGATTAAGATGCCATTTTA
>NW_012151619.1:378833-380160 GCF_000956105.1 Propithecus coquereli | reverse complement strand
ACTCAAACCCAAATTAAGAATGTGAGCATGTCCTGGCATGGTGAATAGACCAGTGTGATGAAAGAGAGGATGTTGGCATTGGAATAGTGAATGACATTTTGAAGATTTTGGTATTATTCAAGTTTAGTAGGCTATTACATGCAAATACACCCTCTTTTTTTATAAAAATATCTATTTTCAGCGGGCTAGTATTGTGTTTAAAAATAACATGTTAAAGCATTGTGAGTCTTAAAGAGATAAGAATCTGTAAGCTGACAAGAGCAAGAGGGATTATGAAGAAAGTGTGAAAATGTAATAGGAACTACTAAAACTTCAATAAATTGGTATACGTTTCAATGGAAGACATCGAGCAAATGTAAACTGGATTTGGCAGACCATATCCATAGGAATTATCAATTGATTATTAGGAGATAATAGCTAGAGGAGAATTCCAAATATGGCCACTTACAAAATGATAACTTAAGTAACATAGCCTGACAGTGACTTTAGGGGTATAGAGACACTAGGTGGAAGTGCCAAACAACCACTTATAATGCAGAGTGTATAATTTAGCATCTGACCCCAACATAGGGAGGGAGATTGTGTGGTTATCTGAATAGATCTGAAGGTGGACTTAGGGAGAGACTGTGGTTGTAGCAAAAAAGAGATTGAGGACAGTCTTAGAAAACAAAATCCATGAGGAAGAAAGAGAAATAAACAAAATACGAGAAGAGAGGTGAATCACTGATTAAAGGCTAAGAGTGAGGAAAGTGATAATGGTGTGTATGTAGCCAAAGAAGAAAGCCTCACCTACTAAGCACTGAGGAGGAAAAAGGAGAGAAAAATAAGATATTAATGAGTATTACTGTAAATAAGGTTGTATTTGACATGTCTTTCAAATGCCCTAATCAAAGAATGGAATTGCTTTGCATTTCTTTTTGGCCACCCGTGATTCTAGAATATACACCATTCTATGATTCAGTCATTTTTATCTCTGTCTAGAAACATCAAGCCAATATGTTTAACAAGAAAATAATCTTGGAATGCAGAGAACCTGGAATCAAGAAACTGGGAACATAGGTAAGATATATTTTGGTGAAAAGGTGTGTTAGGGATGACATGTCAAAGAGCAGTTCTCCATGAGGATGCTAGGAAATTTGGAATTTTCACCATAGAGGGAAGGAAGAACAAACAGTGAGTGTTAAGACTATTACAAGTCAAGTGAAACTCATTTGGCAAACTTGCCTATAGCAATGCTTGTCTAAGCACAGTTTTCGTGTTATGTCAAATAATTTATTTATGTATTCTCCTGGATAGAGCTGGAACCCATTCTACTAAGTGAAGTATT
>NW_012151619.1:372316-377573 GCF_000956105.1 Propithecus coquereli | reverse complement strand
AAATATTTAGAAATATTGTTAAACTAACAATGTCTTTGATATATGAGTAAGAGGAAGAAGCAAATATGGTTTAAGGACTAACAATTATTTTCAAGATTAAGTTGTATATATAAAAAGAAATGTTTATAATTGTCGTTCTCATTATTCTTTAAAGAGCCACTAGTGTGAATGCCACTCATTTTCTATATATTAGCACATTCTATCTTTCCCTTTATTGCCCTTTCATTCTCTAGTCCTGATACAAAACAACTTAATCTTTGCTTTTTCAGTCTTTTCCACAGGCAATATTTTTATTAAATAATCTGAAAACCATTTAAATGTATAAGAATAGTACAGTTAATTAGTAACATAAACTCTAGAATGTTGCTTTAACAAAATTTGCTAGTGAATTAAATTTAGCACAAAACAATTCATATTTGATTTTTCCAATGAATGTTTTTTGAATATCTTCTATAGGCCAACATTGTGCTGAATGTTAGGAATAAAAGATAAGCGAGAGATATTTCTCAAAGGCCAAGTACACAAGAATATAGAGGAATTTTTTTTTAAAGAGGACAATCAGTTTCTTTTTGTTTAGAGAACCTACTCATCTCAAATACAGATAATTGGACTAGGGATGGACCCTTGACTTAAGATGGACTCACTCTATATTCTCTCCTCCAAACTTAAAAATGAATGGGCACAACATATACATTTGGGATCCCACATTGCCATCTTGCAGTGGTTATTGTGTGTGTGCCATATGTCATCTGCAGAAAGATTAATAAATCATATGAAAAAGAGAAGCAGAGACCAAAAGGGGGGAAAAAAATGCATTGCATTCTGCTTTCTTGTTGTCTTAGCCCATTTGGGCTGCTATACCAAAATACCATAAACTGGGCTTGGGGGTAAAAGTTTATATATGCAAGCTGGGTTCTTGTTAATAGAAAAAGAGAAATTTGGAGTTCCTGGGAAAATCTAATGAGAAAGAGGTGGTCAAGAGAGGAACAAGTAAGAAGAAATTAAAGATTACAGCAAAATGAAAAGGGCCAAGAAAGATATTGCTGTTGGAGGAGAAGTGGAAAGAAATTTTCAGTAAAAGAAACTTCAAATAGAAACTGTAAATTTGTTTCATGGTGAAATATAACCTCTCTTCCAGCACTGCAGCACTATCCATCGAATTTATAACCTCTGTGAGATTGAGATCGTGTAATTGTTTGTGTGTGTGTTTGGGGCTGGGCAATGGAGAAGGGGTGGGATTTCAAGTTAACATCACTATGGTAACTTTGTTCAAGGAATCAGAACCAGCATGGCCATGATAATTTTTTTCTGTCCTCTTCCCCCACCTCTCCACTCCAAGAAATCCTTAGAAACCTTGGGAGACTTCTTCAAGTTTTGGAAGTGAGGAGTTTGACGTAACTTTTCCTGAATTCGAAGAAGTAGAATCTCTGAGTTTATATCTGGGTTTCATTAATATTGAGCTCCTTTTTACCTGAATTCTATGAATGAGTTCTGTTCTTTTAAACCAGAAAAGCCTGCTTCATTGAAGAACTTGAGCACCACCGGGAATTGTAACAAGTGTTAGCTCTGATTTTAACCAGATGATCCAAGTGTAGAGAATAAAGAATTAATTCCAATTAATGATTATATATAATGTGATAAATGCCATAGTAATTGTAAGTGTACAATACTGTGACAGTAATGAGAATATAAAACCAAGTCATTTTAAAATACAATAGTCAGGAAATGTTACAGGAAAGGGGGATTCATAATTGAATCTGGATTGGTAATTTTAAGATTGGGTAACTGGTGAAAAATGAGTAAACGGCACAGAGATATGAAAGAACTTAAAATATTTAAGAGATTACAAATGATCTGATATAGATTCAACAGCAGGTATGTTTTTTACTATCTGGAAATTAGGTTAGAAGTAATTTTATATAGCTTACATGAGGAAGATCCTGAAGGCAAATAGAAACGACTGAAATATTTAAATCTGGTGAAAGACAAGTTTATGAGAAGAAAAAATGATGGAGTTAAGGTAACCTCCCGGATTCCTGCTTCCAGGGAAAGAGGCGTAGATCTCGGTCTGCTACACAGGATCGGATTGCTCTCCCGCAAAAACAGTGAAGTGAATTGGCAGAGATTCAGCGTGGGACACACAAATCAGGAAAAAGAATCGTGGGATGCACAAATCAGGAAAAAGAATCAGGTGAACGGGAGAAAGGAACGCAAAACCTGGAGAGTGCAGGACAGACAATAGAGAGTGGAGCGTGGGACGGCTGCGCCCGCCTGGCCAGTAAGGGCACCGGGATAAGACCCTCACGAGACAGTCTACCTTCCCCACTGGCTTACAAGCCCACCGAGAGTCAGGGACCTGTGTGAAGCAGGTGTAGAATTGTGGCAGGAAACGTGGGGCTCGGAGGAGGGGAGACACAAGCGGGGAGCATCCTGAACTCCCCGGAGCTCCATGTCAGGACTACACCAGACAGGAGAGTTGCTGGTCTGGGCCACCTCCAGAGGCAGTTAGGAGTCAGGAAGCTGGTCTCTGGCACCCAGCGGGTCCTGAACAAGGAGGTGATTACTGAGCAGAGGACTCTAACCTGGAAACTGCCTCTGGCTATTAGGATTGTTCAGGGTGGGCCAGTAAGACTGAGAGTTATTGCTGGACAGCCATGAGATTGGGGGAGGGAGACATAAAGGAGACGGCGGGGCACCCTGATGACTCGGCTCCCTGATCTGGTGCCTGCCAGCCCCTGAGTGGTTGCCTTCAGTGCTAGTGCCCTGTGGGTGGGCGAACGCCATCTTGGCGGCCCACAACACTGCGGCTGCCGTGCGGTGTGGGGCAGTTCCCTTCCCCCAGCCCAGGAACTCTCACAATGAGCTCCACCCTTGCAGGACCTAAAGTCAACTAGCCAGGCCTGTTTCTTTGAGGGGTAAAGTTTGAGTGCTTCCTCAGCTGTGAGAGGCAGATGCCTGTGGGACCTGAAGGTCCTGGGGCACTGGGCAATCTGGGGCTGTGCCCCCTGCCCCTGGCCAGAGTCTTTTGTGCAGAAAGAGGTGGGCTCCCCTTCTGGGCTTGCAGCAGCGGGACATAAAGAGCCACTCCCCCTCTGTGACAAACATCAGTCCCTGGGGCTCTGGCACTGACCAATAGCTGACAGCCTAGTGACTTTCCTCACCAGACCGGTTTAGGTCATCCAGTACAATTGCATTTCCGCCTCCGGTCAACCACCAACAGTGAGACCAGCGGTTAGGGAACCAGAATCCTGGCAAGAGACCAAAACAAGTTCCCCGTAACCCCTCCCATTGGGAACAGCCCCCCAGCAGTGGTAGAACCCTGAACAACATACTAGCGGCTCCCTCTAGCGGCAGATCAGGGCTTGTTACTTTCAAATCGAAAACTGAAAAAAGAAAAGTAACAACTGGTCCAGACAGGAAGGACACAGTGAAAGATTTCTGGAAGTATGAGAAACCAAATGGAAAGCACACCCCCAAAGAGGAACACCAGCTCTCTAGCAATGAACACTAACCAAGTCCAGAATACTAAAATGACAGAAGAAGAATTCCAAACGTGGATTGTAAGTAAGCTCAATGCTATGCAAGGAAAAATGGATAACCATCACAAGGAAACCACACAAAAAAATTCAGGACTTGGAAGAAAAACTCACTAAAGAAATTGAAATATTAAAGAAAAATCAAACCGATCTCCTGGAAATAAAGGACTTATTCAGGGAACTACAAAACACTGTGGAAAGCGTAAAGAACAGGGTAGATCAAACAGAAGAAAGAATCTCAGAGATTGAAGACAACTCCTTCCAATTGAATAAGTGAGTCACAGAGATTGAGCAGACAATAAAGAAAAAAGAAACATGCTTACAAGAAATATGGGATTATGTGAAAAAAACCAAACCTGCGTGTGATTGGGGTTCCGGAAGGTGAAGAAGAAAACACGCAAGGGCTAGATAACCTCTTTGAAGATTTAATAGAGGAGAATTTGCCAGGCCTTGCTAAAAATCTAGATATACAGATACAAGAAGCTCAGCGGACCCCAGGGAGATTCAATGCAAATAGAAAGACACTACATCATGCAGTCATCAGATTCACCAAAATATCCACTAAAGAGGCCCTACTATGAGCTGTCAGGCGAATGAAACAAGTAACATACAAAGGAAAGCCTATCAGAATAACTTCAGACTTCTCAACTGAAACCCTACAAGCAAGAAGAGACGGGCCCCATTCTCACTCTTCTCAAACAGAATAATGCCCAGCCTAGAATCTTGTACCCTGCAAAACTAAGTTTTATATATGAAGGAGAAATAAAGACATTCTCAGATAAACAAAGTCTGTGGGAATTCACCAAGACAAGACCAGCTCTCCAAGAAGTACTCAAAGCTGAATTACACAAGGACCAGGACAATAAACACTCACGAATATAAAACCACTCAAAAGCTAAAGATCAAAGGCTAGATTCCACAATGGCTCAAGAGAGAAAACAAAGCAACAAAAAGCAACTCAACAGTATGATCAGCAATTTACCCCACTTATCAGTTCTTTCAATAAATGTGAATGGCTTGAACTTACCTCTCAAGAGACACAAGCTGGCTGAATAGACAAAAAAATACAAGCTGAGTATCTGCTGTCTTCAGGAAATGCATCTAACCTGCAAGGATGCATTTAGACTCAAGGTAAAGGGGGGGAAATCAATATTTCAAGCAAATGGAAGCCAAAAGAAGGCAGTTTTGATCTCAGATAACCTAGTTTTTAAATCAACAAAAGTAATGAAAGACAAAGAGGGCCACTATATAATGGTGAACGGTACAGTTCAACAAGAAGACATAACAATTCTAAATAAGTATGTGCCCAAACCTTACTTAATCTAAATAATTTGATGAACAGCAACACCATTATCGTCAGAGACTTCAACACCCCACTGACAGCACAGGACAGACCCTCCAAACAGAAAATTAACAAATAAATAATGGACTTAAACAGAACTCTAGAACAAATGGGTCTGACTGACATTTACAGGACATTTTACCCCAAAATCACTGAATATACATTCTTCTCAGCAGCTCATGGGACATTCTTTAAGATTGACCATATTCTAGGACACAAAGAATGCCTCAAAAAATTGAAAAAAATAGAAATTATACCATGCTTCTTCTCAGATCACAGTGCAATTAAAATAGAAATCAACCCCAACAGAAACTCTCATCTCTATACAAAGTCATGGAAATTAAACAACTCCCTGCTCAACGATTCCTTCATAAATGAT
>NW_012151619.1:368826-369186 GCF_000956105.1 Propithecus coquereli | reverse complement strand
ACTTGAAGCCCGGATTTGGGGGGGAGGGGGGGAAAGGGCATCATACGTAACCTAATCATCTGTACCCCCATAATATGCTGAAATAAAAAAAAAAAAGAAAGAAATTTATTTCCAAAAAAAAAAAAGACAGACAAGTTTATGATGAGAAAATCCACTTTGGTGGCAGTATGCTGTATTGACCATAATGGACAATGAATACTAGGGGGTAAGGAGATAAGTTAGAAACCATTATAGAAGAAAGAATAGATTTTAGAGTTATGTAGGTGGTCAAATAAATATAGCTTAATGAATATTGATGACTGAATGTGTGGGTGTGAGCATAACGGGCAAATGGTGCAATGGGGTAAGACTGCTGAATGA
>NW_012151619.1:366319-368041 GCF_000956105.1 Propithecus coquereli | reverse complement strand
AGCCAGGGAAGAAATCATGCCAGGAAGAGAAAAAGGCACCATCAAAGGGCTTTAGATGCGAAAGAGGTTGGCATGTTTTCAGAAACATGAAAAAGAACCCATATAGTTGGAAAGATAAGATTGGAGGAGGAAGCAGATCCAAGTCATGTTTGTTATGTTTGTTTTAAGATTGGAGAAAGGCTAGGTTTGTTTTATGATGGCTCATGCCTGTAATCCTAGCACTTTGGAAGGGTGAGACAGGAGCATCACTTGAGCCCAGGAGTTTGAGACCAGCCTGGACAACAGCAAAACCCTATCTCTACAAAAAATAGAAAAATTAGCTGGACATGGTAGCAGGTGCCTATAGTCCCAGCCACTTGGGAGACTGAGGCCGGAGTATCCCTTGAGCCCAGGAATTCAAGGCTGCAGTGAGCTGTGATAATGCTACTGCACCCTAGCCTGAGTGACTGAGTGAAACCCTCTCTCAAAAAAAGAAAAAAAAAAAAGGATTGGAAAGAGGTGATCTTGTGACATTTCATTAATACACTAAAAAAGAGTACTTACACTAAAATATAAGTCTGTGAAGACTCAAATATTCTGTAATAAATTAGGAAAAATATATGCATTCTATTAATAAAGTATTGACAATGAAATAATTAATGACTTGCACTATGGAATATGTATTTCTCTGATGCGTATTTTAACATCTTCCCTTCCTCTGTGAAATGTTTCTTCAAAGTATGTGAATCTTGTGTGGTCTGCATTAGAAATTGCCTCCCTGCCAAAAGGCAGGTGAATGACCCAAAGTGAGCCAATTAAAATGCTTCCCTGCTTACTTTCAAACTGGTACTGTCCCACTAGTCCATTAAGTCTGCCACATCTTCACTGCAAACCAAGGGAATATTTGCCTAGCTCATGCAGCTCATGTTAAATCTGTTTGACACTTTTCAATCTTTTTAGAAGAAAGAAATTAACATTCTGAGACCACCACATACAGACAAGAGATGAGGATCTTCACGATTTTCAAGTCTTTAGGGACAGTCATCAATGAGACTCCTGGCCTTCTCAAAGTTTGCCCATATACCTGATAAGTTCATCTTTTTGTTTGTTTAAACCATTTTGAGTTTCATCCTCTTTAAACCAGATTGTACTGATTCATATGATGGCCACAATTATCTAGCATAGCTTGGAAATAAAAATTAAAAACTTAGTTACCAACAATCACATTAAGCTCCAAATGATCAAGTGTGATTGCGACAATATTGTATCAAGCTGAATAATTTGCCTTAGAGAGCACTGCTATTACTACAGCACGAATGGAAAGAGAATAAGGGCATCCACAGTCAGCTTTGACATTCAGAGTCAGACCATAGAGCAGAGATGAGCAGAGAACCAGCCATAAACGGGCCTTACTTCCTCAGGGACATGAGAACTGGAAATCTTTTTCACACAGACATGCATCTCACAAGGAAAAGAGAAGCAGAAAAACAATCCCTCAGGGACTGAACGTTGACTGAAAGCTTAACTGATAATGACTCTTATTGGCAAGTTTATGGAGTTCTGGTAACTCAAGTGTGGGAGGTTTGTGAGAAAGAATAGAATAATTATTTTAAAAATTGTGTTTATATATGTTCATTAAGAAAATGTTTCCCTTTGTTATAGAACTAATTTAATTTTATGTCCTTCAACCAAGTTATTCTGAGTTTTATTTAACTTTCCCCTCCCCCACCCATACATACACAC
>NW_012151619.1:364038-364345 GCF_000956105.1 Propithecus coquereli | reverse complement strand
TGGTCTCATTTACATAAAAACACCCAGCACAGCATTTCACAAATTAACACAAATTTGTTATACCACTGAATGATATATGACTAAATTCTTTCATTTCTATGATTCCAGATGTGTTTTTTGTGTTGGTTGATTTACTTTTTGATTAGTTGTTAGAACTTAAGACATCTGTCGCCATTGTGTAGCGTAGAATATTTTAATGGTATTACTAAATGCCATGAGTCCATCAGTGCCTAATCTTGTGCCTAATGCTAAAGCAACTCCCTGGGTAGGCTTTTCTACACAGATGTGCAACACGAGACTGCTGATC
>NW_012151619.1:358916-359899 GCF_000956105.1 Propithecus coquereli | reverse complement strand
ACACATTATATGTCCGTGTCAAAACACCACATGTACCCTATAAATACATAAAATTATTATGTACCCATAATAATTAAAAAATAAAGAGGAAGAAAATAAAGCCATTGATTTCTAAATAATTTTTAAAGTAGATAATTAGTTGTCTCCTGCATCTCCATCAACACGCCTGAGTTTCATGTAGCAATAAGGAGTAAATACAAAGGTATAATTTAGGGCATGTGCCCACTGAGAGTCTGCACTCTCTTTAAGAACTTTTCTTGGGGAATTCTACCAGCCATTCCCACACGTAACACACTAAACTGTGTCCCACATGCACTGTATCCTCAAGAGAGGTCAAGATGCATAGTTCTTTGTTGTTGTTATTGTTTTATATTGTTTGTTTTTAACTGAGTAGTGTGCCACTCCCAATCAAACTGAAGTTCTATTTTCAAAGAAAAAGTATAAAATGGATATTGGATAAGCAAAAAGCAGCCCTTGTCACAGTAGGATAAATAATAATCAGCAAAATGTAATAATGTGATTAAGGTGAAAATCAGTTCTATAAAATGGGAAATCACAGGAAGGGACAAAGGCAAGAGGTATAACTCTGGAAGCTGACAAGTTTCAACTTTAGTTGGGAAAAAAGTACCTCTGGAAGCAAGAAGCAATTTATGATACCTAAATATTCACTGTCTTTACAAAAGAAAATCCCATAGAGATAACACTTATCTTTATTTCCTTTCCTTATTTACAATGGATAAACAAATATTTCTGACCAATGTTGCAAGTAGAGTTGACCAAACATGAAGAAATAAGTCAGTTTAAATATTAGGATTCATTAGTACTGCAATCTTAACTAAAGTCTGTACTGTATTATTCTAATCACTCATTTGGAATAATTTAGATATGTTTTTTATTGAAATGCAGTATTTTACTCATTCCCTATGGCATTGTAAAACATTTTGCAGAACATTTAGAATGACTTGAAAGATTTACAAATACAT
>NW_012151619.1:356538-356966 GCF_000956105.1 Propithecus coquereli | reverse complement strand
AAATATATCCTATGAAGGAACTAAAGCAGTTGTTTGATTCTCACCGAAAAGAATACCTCAACATCGATTATGCCCAAATGAAATTTTGTTGTCACTTTGTAACTTTTTAATGGAAAAATATAACCTTGATTTAAATGCTCAATCTGGTCTACCACATGGGGTCTATTCTGAGCTTAATTTATCCTGATATACCCAACATGAGACAGATGATTTATGGCCTAATGGAAGTATGACCTCTGGAAGTAATATCAAATTAATCTAGAATGCATAATAAAATAGAGGCATTTTATGCTATTAAATATTGTTCATTTTATCTAAGTAATTATACTTTTGCACCCATTTACCAATTACCCTGATTTGATTAATACACATTATATGTCCGTGTCAAAACACCACATGTACCCTATAAATACATAAAATTATTATGT
>NW_012151619.1:353933-355891 GCF_000956105.1 Propithecus coquereli | reverse complement strand
CCTATTTTTTTCCAAAATAAATGTAAAAACTTTGCACTATTTTTCTGCATTATTTTAATGTTACAGCATATGCAATTTGATAGAGATAGAAGACATATTGCCCCTTTTTAGGAGGTTAGAAATGCTTATTGTAAAGCTCTATTGTAAAGAAGATCATAACCATGAACTAAGTGATTTGGTGAGATTATAATGCAAGAAGTTCAATAGAGATTTTCATTAAAAATTCATAAATGTGGTATTATTTTTTTCCAATATTATTTCTGAACTCTAGACTTTCAAAACAGATGCGCACACATACTGAAATATAGATATACATATATACACACATACATGTAGTAAAGGAAACCAAAACAAATTATCCAAACTTAATTCTTCTTATTCCCTCCTAAATTATCTTTTTTCATACTATATATCCAATGGAACCAAGATATTAACAGCTACTGAGGCTTACGTCAGAATTTATGGAGAGGACTCTATCAGCGTGGTAAGTGTTCCAGCTGCTAGAGTCCAATCCAACTCTATCAATACTATTTAGAACCTTGGATTATTTTCTATGCTGTTTTCTATTCTATAAAACAGGAATAATATTTTTATCTAATTGGATGCTTTGGAGGATTTAATGATATAATAAGTAAAGAATTTAGAACACTGCCCATTATTACTCATTGTTTTTTGTTATATATTGTCAATAATAAGTGCTATTTTCTATTCTATAAAACAGGAATAATATTTTTATCTAATTGGATGCTTTGGAGGATTTAATGAGATAATAAGTAAAGAATTTAGAACACTGCCCATTATTACTCATTGTTTTTTGTTATATATTGTCAATAATAAGTGCTATTTCTACCCTGCGACATCAATTACATGTATTTCAAACTCTCTATTCTCATGACATCTTCATTATCTTGGATTTCAACGAATCTCACAACTTCCAATTTTCCCTTTTTCAGAGCAATAAGATTAATTTCTTAAAGCAAACCTATGGTAAACTTAGTCTGCTAGTCAAAAGTTGGTGGGAATAACCCAACAACAATCAATGAGAGGCCCCCTGACATTCAAAATCCTCCACGATCTGTCTCAAACTTACTATCCAACTTTATATTTCTTTACCTCTCTTTTTCTTTCCTACACTATAGGCAAAATGTATTATTTTCCCTGAATTTTCATATCTTTACTCATGAATTTTTCCCCACTGGATACACTTTCTTCACATTTTTCACATATTTAAATCTTACCTGTTATTCAAGATTCCATTAAAAATATCAATACATTTCCTCCACAAAGGCTTTTATTACCCTTTAGTCGCAAGTGATCTCTCCTGGCCCTGAAATCCTCGAGGTTTATTTGTGCCTCTTATATGAGTTATTGCTTTTTCACATTTGTCTGCAAGTTATATAATCCATTTATGACATCCATATATTTTCAAAATGAAAAATTTTTCAGATGGGATTATGCATTGAAAATTTTTCCTGTTTCTATAACATCCATAATTTATACATATAGTGGATACTCAATAAAACCAGATTGGCTTGATGAATTAGAAATTACATTTTCAAGTACTTTTCTTAAAAAATCACAGGGCTGATAAAGAGAGAAAATTGGTGAAGGTGTGTGGTAATATCACTTGAGTCTAACACTGCATTTTGTGATTTTATAGATGACTCCTATAATTTTTAAAGCTATTCTATAGCTAATTAGGGATTTTAGGAATCACCTGTTCCAACTTACTCTTGTCACTGATGAAGCTTCTGAGGTGCAGAACGTTAAGGAACTTGCAAACACAACATTTTTATTGGCAAGGAGAAGCTGGCACCAGAAATCTTATGTCTCATATCCAGCCTAGTGAACTTTCCACTACTCGTCAGCCTTATTTTTTTTTTAGTGTTCTAACTCAGATTTGGGTGTTTAAAAAAATGTCTTTTGATTTTTTTAACTTTGAAGTATATTTTACATAT
>NW_012151619.1:352399-353150 GCF_000956105.1 Propithecus coquereli | reverse complement strand
ATCTTCTTTGTCTGTGGATCTCCAATTGTTGAGAAGACTTTTTTATTGAATTGCTTTGGCACCTTCCTTGAAAAGCAATTTACTATAAATGTTAGGGTTTATTGGACTCTTTACTGGACTCTTAGTTCTGTTCTATTGATCTAAATGTGTATCCTAATGCCAATACCATACAGATTTGAAATATATAACTTCATAATAAGTTTTGAAATTGGGAAGTGAAAATCCTCCAACTTTGTTCTTTTTCAAAATTGTTTTGGTAATTTCAGGTTTTCTGGATTTACGACATTTTAGGATCAACTTATCAATATGTACCAAAAAAACAAAAGCCTTCTGGAACTTTGGTAAAGATTACATTAAATCTATTGATTATTTTTGGGAGAATTGCCATCCTAACAATATTAAGTCTTCCAATTCATGAACAAAGCATATTTTTTAATTTCTTCCAAAAATGTTTTGTAATTTTCAGTATACTATTCTTGTATGTGTTTTGTTAAATTTATTCCTAATCATTTTATTATTTTTGATAGTAATGTGAATGGAATTTTATACTTGATTTTATTTTTGGATTATTCATTGCTTGGATGTATATTAAAATGCAATTAATTTTACATATATTGGTCTTATGTCCTATAAACTTGCCTAAATTCTTCATTGTTTGTTATAGATATTTGGGAGGATGCCTAAGGAATTTTTACATACAGGTATCATGATAAATAAAGATAGCTTTTCTTCTTTTGTTCTAATCTAGACA
>NW_012151619.1:346367-349454 GCF_000956105.1 Propithecus coquereli | reverse complement strand
GTGTGTGTTTCAAAGAATGGGTATTGGTTGTTAGGAAAAAGTGGATGATAACCCAAGAGGATTCAACTGAAAGAGTAAGAAACTATTTCAGAGTTCTCCCAAGGCAACTACTTCACCCAATTGCCTTTTCCATCTTTCTGTAAGTACTGACTTCCTTGTCGAATAAAATTTGACTGGATTCACAAAAGCTTTAATGAGTTAGAAAGAAGTCAGAAAACATTTGCAACTTGTAAAAGTCCTCTGATTTCAAGCAACAGCATCTTTACAGCCAGTCTGCAAACTGAATTACATTCAACCTACTATACCACTATTTATTTAGACAGATTCCCTGTAATGAGATTCAGTATTCAAGGAAAAATAGAGCACTCGCAAAGGAATTTTTCTAAATAATGACATTTAAATAAATAAACAAATAGCCATAGTATTAACTAGTAGAAGATGTGATAGATTAAACAAATGACATGTCTCTAGAATTCTTTTAAACAAAAAGAAAATGTGGACTCTTAAAGATTTAAAATGTTTCATTCATTAGTCAAATAGTTATTTGAAATTTTCTAGTACAATAAAACTTAAAAAATTATAGAATTTCTTTCATTTCATAGGGCAATCAGTTTTGTGGAAAACTTTGTAATAGACTAACATGTTTTCTAAGAATTTAATAAGAAATATATATACTCTTTCCTGAAGTGGACTCTACTATAAATCAAATTACTATGGGATTTCTAGACATTATTTCTGATTCTTAGCTTATTGAGTGAGGCTGCTTTCCCTAAACAGATATTCAATCCCTGAAATCTTTTGTCTGCTTAGGTGGGACCCTTGGAGTCCAAATAACAAACAGAAATGCTAGGTGATTAATTCTACAAATTTCAAGAAATAAAAATTTCCAGTGAAATTCATTGTTAGAATCACTATAGAATGCAATTCTATAATAAGAGCAATTGCCAGTTTCAATATACATGTATCTGTAGCATAGGGTGCTTCAGAAATTATAGTAGTTAAGATGTCTTAGTTGGGCCCAAGGAGGAAAGAGTTAGCAGATTTGCTTGAATTTATAACTCCCATTCTAATGCTCCACTCTCTCCCTAGATATCAAGCACACATTTTTCTTATTAAAGATGTTTTGAGAGGGTAGGTCATCATATTCCTGTCTAGATCACGCCTTGTCATGAATCCGAATCATCCAGCTAATCTCTAATGATTTCCTTCACGCACATTGTTTCACTAGAAAAGATCTTTACATTAATTTTAAGACCCAATGTTTCTTCTCTTAATAGAAAAGCTTTTATAAACATTAAAAATGAGTATATTCTGGTGAAATGAAATGAATTAAAAATTAAAGACGGGAGGTCTCTTATGGTGTATGCTTTCTTCAATCCAAAAATGAGATTTAAAATATTCATATTTCACTGCCAGATTTAATATTAAATGCTAAAACCATGAAATTTTCAATGAACTTAACCTGATCCTGTGTCTGTACTGACATAAGCAAGGTTAGAGAGCTATTAGTCATTAACAATTTACCATGATGATTAAATTCTTGTAACATAAATTCAGAGTAAAATCATCCTGCTTACTTCATACCTTGTTTTCCAGCAAAGGAAGTTAAAGAGCACATATACATACACTGTAACCCAATATGTGAAGCATTAGGGAGTTTGAGAAATTCCTTTTTTCCCCAAGTGTGTTCTCTTATTTTATATGTCTGAAAAGGATTGCAAGACGGAGTTGTGATGAAAGCATGCAAAATTTCTCAGGAAAAAAATCAATGCAAGGAGAAAAACAATATAGTGTTCTATAAGAAGCATCAGCTTTTTCTGAAAACAAATAATCTAAAGCCCAATGCCTCATTTGTTTTAAGTTGTAATGATATATTTCTAATTATTAGGAACTATAAAAATGATTATTGTGGAATAAAACTACTGTGGAATAAAAACTAAAGTTTGCATACATTGTTTATAATGACAAATATTTACACAACTTTAATATCATTTATTATTTTGAAATTAGTATGTTATTTAGTATTTTTGTAATAATTTTTCCTTATGGTCATAATATTTTAACGTTTCTATCAACTACTTGATCTAAATCAAATCAGGTTCTCTAACCTTTTAAACCTTAAATATCTTGCAGAACGGGATCCATTTGTACTCACCATCAAATTGGTATTAACTAATCAACACATAAATGCACATATCAGAACATCTATTGGATGCTGGGGAAGGGGGAGGGCGGCGGGAGGAGGGGGGAGGAGGGAGGAGGGGACGGGTATTTGTATACACAAGGAGTGCAATGTGCACTACCCGAAGGATGGACATATTTGAAACACGGACTTGGAGGGGGGGAACCAATGGCAACACACGTAACCTAAACATCTGTACCCCCATAATATGCTGAAATAAAAAAAAAAATTAAAAAAAAATAAATAAAAATAAAAGTAAAAACCTTCTCATGGAAAAAAAAAAAGGTTCAAATGTTTATGTAAAAGAATACTTACATGCTTAAAACACTTTATTTGACTCTAAGGGAAAACATCATAAAAATTCTAAGCCAGAGGGAGAAAAAACATTAGGGAAGAACTTTTTTTGGGGGGGCATTAAATTATGCATTCAGTGCAACAGACACAGATATATTTATAGTTTGCGGAAAGAATCAGACAAATGAATTGGATAATGAATTATGTAAGTGATGTCAGAGTCCCAAGAAACAAAACAAATGAGCCAAACATCCTATATTAAATCTAAAGAAAGTCATAAACTAGAGTCTAATTATTCTTAGGTATCAGACAGATTCATTCTAGCATGTCTTTGCTTTTTCCCAGTTTCCTTGATCTTTGACACTCATTTTATTAAGGCAATTCTCCTTTTATTTTTGGACTTTTTATGTCTCGCTAACATGTTTTCCTGGTTATTCTTAAACCCTGGTTTTAGGGTTATTCCTAAAATAACCCTGATTTTAAAAGGTATGTTCTATTTTGTAATTAATACATTAAATATTGTTAATCAATGTTATTTTAGAATTGTAAAAGAAGTGAAATTTTCTTATATTTAAGTAAGATTGTATTACTGTCACTACAATTTAAAACAA
>NW_012151619.1:343558-344512 GCF_000956105.1 Propithecus coquereli | reverse complement strand
GTCAGGGATGTTTTTTGATTGGAAGACTTTTTATTGCTGCTTCAATTTCAGTGCTTGATATTTGTCTGTTCGGAAATTCTACTTCTTCCTGATTGAGCCTAGGGAGATTGTGTGTTTCTAAGAATTTGTCCATTTCCTCCAGGTTTTCAAGTTTTGGGGCACAGAACTTTTTATACTATGGAATCAGAGAAGACCCCATAGCAAAGCAACCTTAAGCAAAAAGAACAATTTGGGAGGCATCAATCTACCAGACTTCAAGTTATACTACAAAGCTATGGTGACCAAATCATCATGGTACTGGCACAGGAACAGAGACACAGGCCAATGGAACAGGACTGAGAACCCTGATATAAAACCATCCTCATATTGTCATCTGATCTTTGACAAAGAAGAGAAAAACATACACTGGGGAAAAGAATCCCTATTCAATAAATGGTGCTGGGAATATTGGATAACCACATGTAGAAGACTAAAATAGGATGCACACCTCTCTCCTCTCACAAAAACCAACTCAAAATCGATAACAGAATTACACCTAAGGCATGAAATCATAAGAATTGTAGAAGAAAATATTGAAAAAACTTTTATAGATACTTGCCTAGGCAAAGAATTTATGAAGAAGATCCCAAAAGCAATCACAGCAACAACAAAATAAATAAATGAGACATGATCAAATTTAAAAGGTTCTGAACAGCCAAGGAAACTATCATTAGAGTGAACAGACAACCTACAGAATGTGAGAAAATATTTGCAAGCTACACATCCAATGAAGGGTTGATAACTAGAATCTATAAAGAACTCAGAAAAATCAACAAGAAAAAAAATCAAACAACCCCATTAAAAGGTAAACTAAGGACATGAACAGAAACATTTCCAAAGACAGACTAATGGCCAAAAAACATATAGAGATTGCTCAATATCTCTAATCATCAAGGAAATGCAAATCAAAACTAC